>NC_034592.1:60281009-60292615 GCF_900095145.1 Mus pahari
CACTCTCTTATATGCACTCTCTTATATGCACTCTCTTATATACACTCTCTTATATACACTCTCATATATACTCTCTTATATACACTCTCTTATATGCACTCTGATTTTCAAGTGTGATGGCTTTCACTGACCCCATCTTGGGTTTCTTCCCTGCTTTCTTTGTTGAGTGTAGCCTTCTATTGGACTATTTTATGCTAGTGAATGAGGGTCTCTCACACTTTGGGTCCCTGTTGCTGCAGGTCGGGGTATAGACAGGAGTAAGAAGTGGATAGCCTTTGCTTTCATTTGCTAACCTACCATTAAGAACCAGGTACTATATAAGTCATTTGCTAAATGCCGATTTTAATTCCATGATGAGCTCACGGGCTTTGTAGAGCCTCAAGTCTCCAGGAGAGGAAACAGGTGCAGAGGCCATTCTCCCCCACCTGTATTGTGGTCAGTGTCAGGCCCCAGGTGTTCAGCCAGCCACACTCTAAGCGCCACTCCACTGTCACCATTTCTTTTTGGAAGTTGGAGTGGGTAGCCTTGACTCAAGATTTGGAACTCCATATGTTCCGCTCTTGACAGTTTTAAAAGTGACCCAGAACCACAGGTGCCTTTTTAGATGTCAACTTCTCTCCTTGTTAACGTGGGGTATTCAACACCTATCCCGTAATCTCCCATATCATCCTGAAGGATCCAGGACATAGCTCACCATTTAAATGCATAAATGAAAGATGTAACTGAGAGGTCAAGGCTGTGTTCAAAGTTAATGATAGGAACCTCTGAAGGTTTCCATGAACATCAGGCCATCTCCGTAATCTGCTCTTGTGTTCATTCATTAGTACTTGTTATCCAGCCCAGGCCAGTCAACATGGCCCAATCACTGCAAAATGATTGCTAGCACTGGCGTTAATTCCCAGGTTATCTTATTATCCAGAGATATTTGTCCTTATTATTGTTATTCTGGGGAGTCAGTGTTAGAAAATAAGGAATAATTTGACAATCCTGGGAAGAGAGATTGAAAATGGGGCTGGCATAAAAACCATTGGAACTTCTTAGTTCAAATTTGCATGGAAATTATTCTTCTGGCTTGCAAGCGAGGCATGAGCAGAGCCCTTGCTATGCTGCCAGTTTCAGAGTAAGTCAAAGGTACATCTCTAACTGTGTACACAAACAGGCGTGGCTTGTAGTCTCTTGAAGGGAAAGGATTATAACTTATTCATCTTTGCCTCTAGGTGCACCTAGTACATGCTCAACGAAGGTTTGTCAAATTAAATAGGATTTTTCTAAGGAAGTGTAAGTGGTACAGGGAGTTAATTGAAAAATATTCACACAAACCAGGCAGAAAAGATATTTAGGGAGCGCATAAGCAGAGTCATGGTGGGGAAAACCAGTGTAGTACCATTCCATGTGTTATTTCCATGAGGCCATATTACCAGATCACTGACTGTAGGCTGGGTGGCTTGTACCAAAATAAATATCATCTTGTAAAGTGTCATACTCTCCCCAGAAGATTTGGGGACACCACTTTCTTTTTTGTCTGTTTTGCTTCTGGTGCTGTTTGTCATTTCTTGGCTGACGTTGGTCAGTTGCTGAGATCTTGGTCTTCATCTTCCTCATATGTTTCTTGGCCCACCTGGAAAAACCACAATGACCACCTCTTGGGGTCCTTAACAGCAAAAATCCTTGTATTCATTATTTTTCTGTTGCTATGGTAATAATACTATGAGCAAAAGCAACTTACAGAAGAAAGAGTTTATCTGGCCCGACAGTTCCAGAGGGTTACAGGGCAGGCAGTCCATCACGGCAGGGGTGGTGTGGCAGCGGGTGAAAGGAGCAAGAGAAACTCGCTAATCACATTTCTGTTCACACACAGGAAGCATGGAGGGAGAGCACAGGAAGTGTGGCAACACGACAAACTCGCAAAGCCTACCCCCAGCGATACTTTCTCCAGCAAGGCTCTACTTGCTAAAGGTTTGTAAGTTCCTGCAACAATTCCACCAGCTACCTGAGCCTATGAGGGACATTTCTTATATAAACTACCACAATGTTCGTTCTTCCCAAGTGAGGTCCCAATCACAGCTTCTAGCGTGTGTGCCAACCTTTTGTATCAGGAGGGAGGACCAGTCAAGCCGAGACCTTACGCGATACCAATTACTCTATCTAAGGAGCCTGAGGCTCAGGTTCCAGCACTGACTTGGCTGGGCCTCACAAGGTACAGTAAGAAAGTCAATGAGTTTGGTGGAGAGAAGAAACACTGGGATAAAGAGCATGGATGATATCTTTAAAACTGTTAACTAGTCCTTCTTCACTTAAGCACTTCACTTCTTCTCTCTTTTTTTCCTCAGCAACAGTTTCTTTGCTATAGATGCAAGAAGGAGAGAAGAAAAGATAACACATGGACAGGAGGAAAGGCCAATTCCCAGGCCTGTAAAGAGAAGCAAAGAGCTCCCCTCTTTCATGCCTTGGGAACTTCTTAAGAGAATATAGAAGCCAAATGATTAGAAATATACCTCCTGTCCCCTGATTGTGCTGAAATTCCAGAGGAAAGGGCCATGCTAAGCAGGGGTCAGGAAGGGCATGGGTCAGCTTCTTATGTACGTCCTGGAAAGAGACCTCTTCACAGGATGCACAACCACCACCGAGTGCAGCGCTAAGACCAAGCAAAGAAATGAGCTTCGTCAGCATGTGCAGGGTGGGAAAGTCCACTGGAGTTCTTCTGACTCACGATTGGCCTGCACCACTTTTAGTAATCTCACCTGAAGCATCCTCATACTGGAACGGAGGGACCTGAGCATGTGATCTAATAACATACAACTGGTTATGTGGTTGGAAAACATAGGAACTCTAGCCAGACTCCAGGGCATGCACACCTATGGAATAATACACACAAAAGTCAAGAGAAAAGACCACAAGTTTATCGGTAACCTAAGCCAGCACCTGCTGCCACAGACACTGAGGAGCTATAGAATGTAGGCTCTCCATTTCTCAGGAATTAGAGGCTAAGACAATGTCAAGGGTCTCCCATCTATTCCGGGACACCTTACTCCCCACTATTAGAAGGCTGGGTAAAGCCACATGGAGGCACAGGACAAGAGTAGAAAATCAAAGTCTGCCATACCTAAATCACCTATTGAAAACTGTTCCGACTGGATTTAATAATGAAGACTTAATGGGTTGTCCTCGATTCTCACCCTGCCCTGGCTATACAAGGGCTTTCCGATGCATACCAATGGCTTCAATCATTGAAAATGAAAACACTGTTTTCCTTGCAACTGTGTGAGGGTTGAATGTCATGCAAGCACATAAGGCTAAAAGGTTAGATAAGAGGATAGGGAGATGATTCAACTGGAGAAATACATGTCTTGCAAGCATGGAGACCTAAGATCGTCCCCAGTGCCCTTGTTAAAAGCTGGGAACAGTTGCGCGCACTTGTAACCTCAGTGCCAGAGAGGCAGATCTCTGTGCTTCACAGGCCATTCTAATCAGAGAGTCCCAGCTTCGAGCAAGAGAAACTGTCTCAGGAAACAAGACTGATGGTTCCTGAGTAATTTAACCCAAGGTTTACTTCTGGCCTGCATACACATGTGCACATATACCTACGTATATTCATGCCCTACACAAATATATATGCGCGCACATGCGCATGCGCGCGCATACACACACACACACACACACACACACGCACACACACACACACGAATTGACTTCTAAGTTAAGTATTTGATAAAAACATTATCTTATAGGCTTCAGATTAGACAGCAATAGTCTTACCGCCACTAATATAACCTAATGCCAACCACAAGAACAAGGCAAGATAGCCCTGTAGGGTATCAACTGTCTCAGTCCCGTGGGACTTAACCTAAACATCATCAACTTCACGATAGGTTCTGGGATCAAAAGATTAGGGTCTGGGGTTCTGCTTGAAGAGTACAGCTGCCCACAGTCCTTCTTCCTTTACCACGTTTTCTTCCTTGTGGTCTTTTTATGTGATTAAATGTTTACCAAAGCCTTCTGACTTGGTGTAGACTCTGTCTGAACCTAACATTTACACCTTTGATTACTTTCTTGGCAGCACTGCGGTCTATTTACTTATGGACAACCATGTCTTAGTTTATAACAGACGGAATATTTAGGTCACGCCAAGTGCTTTTATTTTCCTTTGTCTGATTACTATAAAAAGGATTGTACCGAGCAGGAAATAGCTAGATAAATAACACACTGACACTTCTTGCAAGATATCTATTTTTAAAAGAATCATCCAGGCTTTGTTTGTGATGTTATATTCTTAACAGTACCGGAGGCTATCCCATTATTCGGCAATTATGCACGCATTAGCTTCTCCTTCACATCAGTGGGTATTGCTCTGCTAAGTCCATGCTCAACATTCTGAATAATTACTCCTTCAATGATGACGGCATTCATGCTCCATCTTAATACAATTAAAGTAATTTCCAATTATCTTTTCCCTACTTACTGGAAGTCTTGCTCAAGAAAAAGAGGAGAGAAAATGGACGCAGTGAAATTCTGGAACAGGTGTATAGAGAGTCATGTTCTCTGATAAAGAAAAGCTAACGGTGCCCGAACACTTTGAAAGCTTTCCCCCCATCACAGTGCCAAACCCTTTACACCTCCAGCTCAGAGGCCTCATAAACCAGCGACACAGATTTTTGTGCAAGCACAGTTGTAGTCTATCATGAATGTCTCTGGGTGGGCGGGAGAGGCGCCTCACCACCAACAGCCATTCATCAGCACTTGCCGAACTGCTCACATCTGACCCCGGCAGCAATAATGCCACATCAAGTAGGCCAACTACCCAGCTTAGCAGCAGAGCAGAGAGCACAGGCTGGCTCCAAGATTAAGCACGTTGCTGCAGCTCTCTAGTCCCTGGAGCTTGGTGGGCTGATGTTGTATTGATTGAGAAACTTTACCAGTAAGTATCACAAACAACAATAGCCAGGTCAACGACCCGTGATGCCTGAATATGAAATCCTCGGGGGCTGCGCTCTGGGCTGAAGCGCGCTATCATGATGTCTGAGCACAGGTTGGATAAGGTTTCCCAGGAAGGAAAGAGTGAGAAGTTGCTGTTTCCAGTGACATTTAAGCAAGTCCACATGGGAACAGAGTGAGAGACAATGGTGTAATTATCCCCAGCTTCCAACTGCTACAAAAATACCTGTCATCTCTCCCTGTTTATGTGTTCTCTAAGCCTTCTGTTTCTTACTTTTAATGCTTTTGGGTTGTCTACGATGCCTAAATCTAATATGTAAACACAGGTAGTATTCAGAGAAAATAAAAAATAAATATTACCATATATCAATAGCTTCTATTTTAATTTGTAAGATTAAAAGATGATTTTAATTTGACCTTTTACTTGACCACTTATTAGATGAGCTCCAAATGTGTGTGTGTGTGTGCACATGCACATGTGTGTCTCAAGTGTATTTCAATGATTTTTTTTTTCTTTTCTAAGAATTAGATGTAAATGGTCCTTGTGTTTGGGAGTTCTTGAGTTAAAGTATATAAATAGTCACAATACCAAATCATATATAAAATATAGATTCCTAAGGGAAATATTATAGCATTGCCCCAGTCCTGATACATGAATGTAAACACACACACATAAACACACACACACACGTAAACAAATGTGCACACATGAACACACATGCACACACACACACATGCACGCTACACTTCTGACATGACTATGATCACATGACATCTCATGAATACAGGATATTATGACTCCCTGCTCAAAATCCAATCCTCTTCTTGGGGAGACAGATTTTCCTTCCAGGGTTTGGACATGGACCTTCTCACCACCCCCAACATGGAGCCTTTCATTCCTTGCTGTGAACACTTTCATACATATGTCTACCACCATGGCCATGGTAGTTACGGATATGCTAAGTTCTCTATCCTCCTAGAACTCAAATTCCTCAAAACAAATGGTTCCCACTGCCCACCTCCATCTTCCTTTCATTGCCAGAGCCCACTGCAATACCCTGTGTAGAATAAATGCACCCCCTCCCAAATCTGTGTGGTGTCATATACCTGCAACCCCAGTCACAGAGAGGCTGACCCAGGGGGACTGAGAGTTCCAGGCCAGTCCTGTTTACGTAGTGAGCCAGTCAGCCTAGACCCTGTCTCAAACCCTCATCTAATTTTGGACTCAGTCACAGAACTAGACATGATAAATGCATTCTTGTCCATCCAGTACCTAAGCAATCATGCTCTGTTACTATAGGACTTCAGTTTGATGTCCACAGACACATGCCTATGTAAGGATAGGTTTTTTTTCTTTAGGGAAGTTAAGCTATATCTATCTGGAAAGAAATCTCCAAGCTTCTGGCCATTTACATTTGGTTCTTCAAGTATATGTTGAAATTTTGATGCAAGGAATGAAGTACCATCAATTTTGGTATCTAGAAGAGGAACGTTGAGTGAGATTAAGGTTTAACAGATATTAGAAATTTTTGGCATGGGGTAAAGTCTCACTATGGAGTCCAGGTTTGCCACATATATATGGCTCAGAATTTTTTAAAAGTAAAAATGGTATCATAAGTTACAAATCAACTGAAAGATCTTGGTTTCTGAAGTTGCTTTAGGCATGCCCTTTTGGTGTTATGGTAATTCTCCATGCGTACCTTGACAAGATTATTTTGTAGCTCATCATCCGATGAGCAACCTTTCCCCTCTCAGTCTGGCAGGTACTATGTGTCTTAAGTTAGTATCACTGAGCAGTATAAACCCCATTTGGGGGAAATGACAAAAAAAAAAAAAAAAAAAAAAAAGAAAAATCTCAAAAGATTCCCAGTCTAGGAGATAAGCTCCAATCCATAGTGCTGTGGTAGAGCACACCGCCCCTCCACATGCATAGCTGGTTTTGAGGAATAGACTTCCCTTGAGTCTGAGATTAAGTACACACCAGTCTACCTAGGAACTTTGTGCATCATACTCACTAACTGTGGCTGTGTGACCATGTGCGAGTCGATGGGATGTGAGAGGAAGTGACGTAAGGAAATGGAGTCTTCCTTAGGTGACTGACATTTGCTTCCCCTCTATCCACTTCTTAGGGGAGGGGATGAGTTGGATGGCAATGATTTGACATTGCAGATCAGAGCAACCCCTTGCAACAAGGGATCCGTTAGTGATGTTCCATGGGACAAATGTAGCCCATTCCTGGTTTTCACGGGGCCTGTGGTGCTAAGCTTTTTAAATATTTAAATATTCAAACCTCAAAAGAAGACTTTGTGACTAATGAAAATTATGTGAATTTCAAATTTCAGTGTTAATAAAGTTTTATTGGAACATAGTCACACATATTCATTTTTGCAATGCTTTGTGGCTACTTTTAGGTTCGAGCAGTAGAAGAATGGAGTTTTGAAACAAAAATCATATGCTTCACAAAGCCCTAAGATATTTCTATTTGAATTTTTAGAGAAAAAAGTTAGACCTTAGTTTAGAAAACATTGTAGCCACAGCTGAGTGGTACCTGGGCCCTCACTTCATGAAATACGGCTGCTTGGCATCCTGAGGTGGTGGCAGTGGTGTGTGAGAGCAATTTGTTTTCTGTGGTGCTGGCTTTTGAACCAAGGGTCTCTCACATTGAGATGTTTCTCTTATTTTTGAGACAAAGTCATTCTCTGCTGCCAAGTCTGTTTTGGTTCATTCTGTAGCTGAGACAAGCCTTGAACCACTGATCCCCCTTCTTCCCGAGTGGCTAGGATTACAGGCCTACACCACCAGGTTGAGCTAGATGCTTGCTCTTGAGATAGACAGAAGTAACATAGTTTGTTTAAGCCACAGTTATTTGGTCTTTGTTAAAGTATCTGAGCCAGAGAGCTCTGCTTAGTACAATTACCTTGAGACATGTAAATATCATCACAGACAAGCTACAACTGAATATGAAAAAAGGGGGGGAAATTAATTCCCTCAGATGAAGTGGATGACATAGCCAGTGATGTTTCTAGGGACGTTTGACAGGTTGCTTCCCCAACACCCTGTTCTCCTGTCCCCTTGCTGGCTGGCTATAGCACTCGGCAGAGTAGGCCCTGTACCTTGACTGGGCAACACAGTGGACCTGGCCCTGATGGCAAAGGCATGGGTGAGCCAGCCCAGAGGGTGTGAGAGTAGGAGAGCTGGCCCAGCCCCTCATAGATAGCAGCACTTGAGAGACTGAATCCTGTACCTTGTCTGGGTAGCACAGTGGAGCTGCCTCTGGAGGTATGGGTGGAAGGGAGCCAGCCTCAAGGGCATGACACCAGGAGAGCTGACCCTGCCTCTTGCTGATAGCTGCACTGGGTGGCCTAACCAGAACAGTGCTGGAGAGCTTGCCCTGGTAATGTGGATAAGGGAGAGCAGGCAGGCTGACCAGCTCAGATCCAGGGCTCTGAATTGTCCCACTCCAAAATCCACATAATCTGTGAATGGTTAGGATGCATAAAAGGTCCAGTCCTACTGATCTGAAGCTATAGGATCGCCACAACACAGGACAACAACAGGATAACCAGGAGGAGTCCCGATAAGGATCTAATATTAATGGTGTCACAGAAGCCAGAGATCTCAAAGCACACAAATGACTCATTGCAATGAGCATTTTCAAGTGAAGATGTGTGGACAGAGGGATATACTGTGGGATACACTATGACTTACTACAGCTTCCATGATGAGATGTTTTTATGCTGTGTGTGTGTGTGTGTGTGTGTGTTAATTTGGGGGGCATTGCAAGGGCAAAAGATGGATATGAGGAGATGAAGAGATAAGAGAGACTATGGTGCATGATATAGAGCTCACAGAGAAGCAATAAGAAGTTTTAAAAAATGGGTTTGTAATCAAGGTATTTACTGACACTCAGAATAGAAGTGTGGGTGATCAGCCCCCAGACTCCCCAGCAAGTTAGGGCCATGTGGTTGTCTATCAGATACAGACAAAACCGTGTGTGTGTGGGGGGGGACTGAGGCAAGAGAGATTCCATACCTCTTTCTATTTCCCCTGATGGTCTCTCTTGTTTTATCCTGCAATGAGTACCTCTGTTGAATAGCACTCCTGGATTACAAGATGACTTTGAACATGGCCACCATGAGCGAAGACAGTGGGACAGGCTGGCTGGAGGACTAATGTGCTGGATAGTTTCATGTCAACTTGACCCAAACTAAAGCCATCTGAGATGAAGGAACCTCCCTAAGATGTGGCTGTAGGCAAGCCTGTAGAGAGTTTTCTTGTTTCATGACTCATGGCAGAGGGCCCAGTCCATTGTGGACGGTGCCTCCCCCAGGCTGGTGGTTCTGGGTTCTATAAGAAAGCAGGTCAAGCCAACCATAGGGAGAAAGCCAGTAAGAGGGCCTTCGCCTTCTCCTTGAGCTCCACATCAATTCCTGCCTCCAGGTTCCTGCCCTGTATAAGTTCCTGTCTTGATGTTCTTCAATGATGAAGAATGATAGGGAAGTACAAGCCAAATAAACTCTTTCTTTCCCAAGTTGCTTTAAGTCTATAATCTGAAGACTATCTAACCAAGTTATAAAGTGCCCCCGGGCACATATGATGTGATCAACAGCACTTTGGATCCGGGACTCCCCTTTCACATATAAGAAAACCTAGGCCTGGGGTCCATACAGTAAGTCAGTAAAGAGGCCAGAACAGACACTAAGTTTTGGAACTCCAGGGTCTGTGCACTTTCTTTTATTGTATAACACAGATATTTTCAAGTAAGAGACCCCAAAAGCCTAAAGCCTGGCAAAACAAAGTAGAGGTTATCTGTTTTTCGATAGCCATTGGGTTGGCATGAGAAACTCAAATGGTTTACTCAAAAAAGTCAAGAGGCAGGACTCTGAATCCAGATGTGCTACCCATTTTAAGGACCTTCTCCATAGGACACTTGGCATTGCTTTAAGTAACTTGCTTAGTGACTTTGATATACGACAAGCTTCAAAATACTCAAAACCTTTTTTAATTTATTTTTTGACCTGTCACTGACCAAGTCCTGAAGCAAGGACTTTATACTTTCTTTACTAAAACAAAAATGTTAATTATTAAATGTTAACCTGTAAACAAAATAAAAGATTTTAAAGGTATGGCATGATGTCCCTCTCTAGGATGTAGCTGAATGAGTTTGCCTGGTCCAACCCCCTGTCCCAACAAGCTCTCTCTAACCCCCAAGATCTAACCCAGGTTCCAAATACAGTGCCCTAGTCTTGTCACCTCTGGCAGCACTGCTATTAACATCTAGGCTTCTGCCCGGGACCCTCTCTGCTTACCTTCTGCTATAGGCCCCTCCCATGTCACGCCCAACCCATTCACTGCATCAGAGACTGCATATCCTTCACCAGGGCCTAACTGGGTAAGTCCTGCTCCTCCCCTCCACCACCCTCCCCAAGCTCAGATCTATCCCAAGTACTACATCTGCTGCTCTGGTCTAGTCTGCTCCGTCCTGCCTGCTCTGTCTCTGACCTTTAGGCAAGAGAGGAAAACCATCCCTGGTACTGGAAAACTAGGGAAAATGTGGTGAAAATGTGGATCTCGATGAAGAACCTACAGCCACCACTTCACTGAAACAGCTTAATGCCTAACTATGCTCCAAGTATGTGCCCTTTAACCTACAGTTAAGTACTCCAAGTGTAGTTCTTAATTCTCATTAAAGAAACTTCTCTTTGCAATAGACAGAGACCAGTACAGAAAACTGCAAACAAAGTGCAGGGAACAAGAGATCCTGTGATGCTCAGCCCCCACTACTACATGTACAAGGCAATTTCTGCACTCAAGCCTAAGGGACCGTTGAAGAGGAGACAGCAAGACTGTAAGAGCCAGAAGATCAGGGGGCTTATGTAAGGTTTTGTCTCCTAGAAATGTCAGAGGAGCTGCATCCATGAAGTCTCATCAACATGACTGCCTAAACAAGACCTGAACAAGGATGACACCAACAGACACGATAACATAGAAGGCCTTAACCCTAGACAAAGAACTATAGGCACCTAAGATGCACTGAAGGGGGAGAAATAGCCTTCTCCATGGAAGACTCCCCCAACTGAAATCATATACATACAAGTAATATTATATAGACTGAGACATTATATGGACTGAGGGGTTTTTTTTTTTGGTGCATATATATATTATAAAGAGTCCATGTATTTGAGACAGTGCAAATGTCATAGGAATGTACATAGGAAGGCTTGGGAAGAGAAAAGGGAATGTGGGAAATGATGTGATTGTATTTTAATTTCAAATATAAAAAATTATTATAATCATTAGGCCAAACTGCCTTCTAATTACTTATCTTTACTCCTATGGGCTAATGCTGCTGACAGTCTTCATCAGAGAAGCCCCACTTTGCAGTAGGCAGTGGAGAATACAGAGACTTACAGCTGGCCAAAGCTCAGAGAATTAGTAATGTTGTTGTGCTTGGCCCTAAACAGGACAACTATATCAACACACTTCCCCAGAGGCCCAGGAACAGTGTCTTCCGGACACAAGAAGTTGTTGACTAGCCATCTCACTGTAGCTGGAGTCATCTGCACAGGAGGGTCAGCCCCTCCCCATTTCATCATGGATGGGGGAGGAGCTCATGCCAGTTACAGGGGAGCAGGGAAGGGAGGAAGTGAGGGAGGGAGGGAGGGAGGGAGGGA
>NC_034592.1:60292664-60323026 GCF_900095145.1 Mus pahari
AGAGAGAGAGAGAGAGAGAGAGAGAGAGAGATTAATAAAGGGTGAAAATACCCCCAAACACCATTACACACATAATAAATTGTCAAAGAAGAAAATAAACACTTCTGAAGAATGACATGAATTTAACAAGATGTTTTTCAAGCCCACAACTTACAGTAGACATTAATTCAGAGTCATATGCATGCTTACTTTTTTTTGAGATTTATTTACTTGTATTTTAGGTGTATATGGGTGTTTTGCCTACAGATATGTCTGTGCACTGGTGTATGCAGTGTTTGAAGGGGCCAGAAGAGGACTTTGAATTCCCTGGAACTGGAGCTACAAATGGTTGTAAAGCACCATGTGGATGCTGGGAGTCAAACCCAGAACCAGTGCTCTGGACCGTTGAACCAGCTGTCTAGTCCCATGATCGTGTTTTTAAAGCATAACTTCTTATACATTTCTCAAGTTCTATTTTGTTCTCAGTAGATTATTAGCCTTTGGAAAAAGGTTACCCTAATTCTCTTTTGTTCAGCCATGGAAATGTAAGCAAGGAAAAGAGGATTCATTCAAGGTTAAAATATAAATTTTGGGGCTGGGTGTGAGTGGTTCCTTTCTGTGATCTCAGCACTTGGGAAGAAGAGGCAAGAGGATCGGGAGTTTAAGGTCATACTTTGTTATTTCTAGGGTATCCTGGGCTACATGGGTATCCTGGGCTACATGAGACTCTCTCAAAAAGACAAAGAGAGGGCTGGCAAGATGGCTCAGTGGGTGAGAGCACTGACTGCTCTTCCTAAGGTCCTGAGTCCAAATCCCAGCAATCACATGGTGGCTCACAACCACTTGTAATGAGATCTGATGCCCTCTTCTGGTGTGTCTGAAGTCAGCTACAGTGTACTTATGTATTATAATAATGAATAAATCTTTGGGTCTGAGTGAGTGGGGCTGACCGGAGCAAGCTCGAATGGGGCGAGCAGAGGTCCTAAAATTCAATTCCCAACAACCACATGAAGGCTCACAACCATCTGTACAGCTACAGTGTACTCACATAAAGAAAGAAAGAAAGAAAGAAAGAAAGAAAGAAAGAAAGAAAGAAAGAAAGAAAGAAAGATATTTAAAAAAAGACAAATACATATGGTGCAATTGGCATACTTGAACTCCTTATTCTCCTTCCGCCATCTCTCCCTTTCATGCCTGCTACTTACTTTATGTATTGAAAAAAATGTTTTGTAGCAATTCCTTGGTGATTTTACAAATCATCGCCTCAAAATGTGTAAGAAAAAGATGGGTTTCTTTGCTAAATAATGAATTTTTCTAAGGTTTTCCCCATATGCAAAGATGCCAAGAATTTTACATATGTATGAAAATGTAAAATTATGGGTTTGAGTTTTTTTGTTGTTGTTGTTACTTAGTGGAGATTGAACCTCCCCAAAAAGTTTTCTTTATTATCTCTCCTATTCCTATTCTAGAAAGTGGAGCTGGCTATCCTAATGCTAAATTAGTCTCTTGTAGTTTATGGAATTAAGAAAAAAAGACCAGACTTAAGGTTTTTCTTATTTTCTCTACAGTACAATTGACTTCTTCATAACAGAGGTAGCTGGGAGTACAGCGATGTACTTGGTAGCCCTTCAAGATTTCAAAGAACACGTGTTGCTAATGGCTTCTCTACTCATCTGCCTTCACTCACACACAGACCTATGGACAGAGCTCATATTGAAGCTGAGTACCCATGGCCTCCGCCAATTTATAGCAAGTGATAAGCACATAGTCTTACAGCTAGAAGCAGTTCATTTTTCAGTGCCAAGGGAAAAGTGTTTAGTAGGTATTTTATAGGCTATATATCTAGTACACCACAAGACATCTGTAATTGCTCAAACTAAAAAGTCCTCCACTAGAGATGAGCCAACACCCCGAGTTCTGTGAGTGTGTGTATATGTGTGCACGCACATGTCTATGTGCACTAGTGTCCCTGGACAGCCTTCTCTGAGAGTTTTACAGGGAGACAGTTTGGGTGATTGGCTCTGTTCCCTTCCCAGTGAGACATCCAGGTGAGCACCAGATGAAGTGGGCTGGGCTCTGAGTTCCAGGCTCAAACACGCTCCTCCTGGTGGTCTGAATTTGTCCTGGATCACACCCATCTGGCCTCAAGCTCCTTTCTGCTTTAAGCTACAACTGGAGTGTTTGGCGATAAGAATGAAGGTGAGCAAGTCTTCCAACACCCTGATAACACTGGGAAGTCAAAGGTGACCAGGTCACTCCCTTGCCAAAGGACAGATGTAGCAAGAGAAACCCTGGCCCTTGCTTGACAATATCACTGCCCATGCATTTCACGGTTGTTTCTTAATCAGTGAAGATGAATCATCTGCAAAAGGTCTTAGTGAAGTCATGTTCAGGAAACTAAAGGAAACCCATCATTCTACAGCCTCCGTATATGCTGGAGATGCTGTGCCCAGAGAGGAGAAAGACCTTGGCTGTGGCAAGCCATTCTGTCACCATCTCCAGCAGGCTTTAGGAGCCACCCAGGCCCAAAGAGGACTGTGTCTGCTCTCTCCCTAGCCCACTTAGTGAGCCATCACACTGTAAAGTGGTCAACAGCTTCTGCATTAATAAAATAAAAATTAAGTTTCCTGGGTGTATATGGTTTATCACAGTCACTCTGCATTAATATTTCCTAATCATAGTGACCTCAGCCTGCCAGAATGCACAGGCCCCTAATCCTCACTGTAATGTTCTCTCATTAGCTACGCAGCTTTGCCACACCAGTGGCGGCAACCACACACCGCCCCAGGCACCACTGGAATTAATTACTTAGAAGAAACACTGCTGTTTCAAATTGTCATCTTGAATTTATCACTTGCCACTTAATGCAACTCATCTGACCTAATACCTTCACCGTGTCACCAGGGGCCTTGGCACAGGTTTCACCAGGGTAATAGCAGGGGTTCTGTAGGCCTAATGTGGCCGAATAGTCAAACACACAGCTGCCGGCGGCCTGCTTAAAATCCTACCCCGGAGGAAAGCGTGCTAACAACGCCCCTAGCAAATTGTAGATTACCCAGATGTCATGTTCTATCTGAAGCTGGAAGTGACTCAGAGGTGGGCCCGATCCATCTTGTTTCTGGAGCTTGAAGAAGATAATCTTTCATTACTTAGGATGGGACAGACCTCACCTTTTGCTCTGTCTGTAGTTTGAGCATAATGAAACTGGTTGTTCTAATATGGAAGGCAAAGTGGGTCTGAGGGGAACCTGTGATGTTAGGTCTGGTGCTTTTTTCTCCCCTATATATTTTTCCCTATATATTCCCCGTGTGTGTGTGTGTGTGTGTGTGTGTGTGTGTGTGTGTGTGTGTGTGTGTGAAGGGATTGCTCATTAAATTGCCTACATAAAGAAATACAATTTTGCCATTTATTATGTTTCTGCAGGCATTGGAGCAGGAGTCTACCCGAAGCTAAACGCTGTGCTGGACTTTCTGGTGCTCCAGGTTGCCATGTACTTGTGAGAATAATTCTTTACAAGTTCCAAAAAAACCCCAAACATTCAATAGTAGCATTAATGATCTAGTTACTTTCACTGAGTTAGAGAAATTACTTAATATGAAAAAAAGCTTTGATATGACTCTGAACAATATCCTCTCAATCAAATTGTTCATTTGTGAAAATCATGTGTTTGTTACCACTACATTTACAACACTACTTTCATTTGAAAAGTTAGTCTTTCAGGTCTGTTACACCTTTTATTTCAAAATAAGGCACACTTGTATTATAAATACTTAGCTTCTAGAAGTTCACACGCATACTATACTACCACACTGTACTAGCAAAGCCTAACCATCCTACTGATGAACTAATGAATGAGAGAGATTCACTTTAACAGTGGCAGCTCCCGGCATGTTTTATAGACAAAACCATTTCCTTTGGTTACCACTATGTTCTTCACTATGCATAGTAAACCTTGGAAGATGTATAACGCAATATAAACATTAATAGTTACGCCATTGTGTTGTTTTAGAAAGACTATTTATAGAGAAAATACAAAATGCTTCCCCAAAGTATACTTAGACTTAAGCCACCATAATCTTCCAGGTCATACAGCAGGAAATCTAATACACCAGCCCAATAAACCTGTAGGAAGCAAAGGTTTTATGTAGCATTAAGTGTCACAATATTAAAATGCCCATGTTACTTTCAATTGCTCTTAGAAGCTTCTTTTTAACAATCCAGAAAGTTGAGAGCCATTATGAGCAGGTTAGGGTGCCATGCAGTAAAGGATGGTGAGGGTGAAATAAAAGCCCCGAGCCCTAACCTCAGAATCCCAGGCTTAATGCTACTCTGGTGCTTTTACAGAAAGGGTGCTCCCTTCAACCTCTCCTTCTTTCTTTCTTCTAGTGTTGTCCGGGATACACATTCTGCCACAATGACACAACATTGAAGCACATCAGAAAGCTGGGCTGCAGTGCCCAATCAGCTGCCTAACCCACCACTTTGCAGTGGGGATTCCTTTCATGTGCCTGTCTGTGATGCTCTGTGTTCAGGACTGGCCGTGGCTCTAAAGAGAGGCCAGGGTCTTTCCACACAGCAAGCTCACCATCCCACCATGTTCTTTCCAATTGGTATTTAGAGCGACAACATCCCCCAAAGTATAAGGGACCAAATACCAGGCAGTTGCTTTTGTGAGTGTCACAGAGTAGCCAACACTCTCTGGTTGGCTTATTGATGCCTAATGACAGTGAAAAATGATACCCACCTAACTAGACAAGGTCTCAGAGTGTCTCAGAAAGTTCCAACTTCGTGGCCACTAATGACAGGGCCTTCCATTTCTTTTATACTTACTATCTAACTTTCCAAACTTTCTCAAGCAGAAGTTCACTAACTGAAGCTCTTTGATGGAGTATTAAGTGGCACACAAGTACTTTTTGAGGACTTACTAGGTATTGATAAAAATGATAGCCATCTTTTGAACACAAGCTGTCCTCTTTTCGTTGCTCAGGTACCATCAGTGAGGTTAGCAGTACCAGAACAACTGGGCTGCCATCTGCACTCATGAGTGTGAAGGTGAGCTGAAAGTATTTTAATAAACACGCAGCTTCGGAGGCTGTGGACTCCCCGACCACAGGCGCTTCATGATCCTCACACATAACATGACGCATTGCGAAAAGGACTGGGCAGTTTTCTTTCATTCTTGGTAGAAATTCTTCCCTAGCTGGGCAGAGATGTAAAGACAGCTGTGGTTGCATAGCACACCTGTAGTGAGCCCGCAGTGACTTCTGTGAGCTAGGTCTCTCTCTCTCTTTCTCTCCCTCCTTTTCTTACCCAGTCCCTTTCTTGCCCCTCCCTTTTTTGAGAAAGACCTTACAATTCAGCCCCAAGGCTGACCTGAAAACTATGTATCTCAAGCTAACAAGGGACTTATGACCATCTAAACAATCCTCCTGCCTCAGTATCTGTGTTCTCTGATTGTAGGCCTATGCTATCATACCTATCTACCAAACCACATCTGCCAGTAACATTATGATGAACCCATTAAGAATTTGGATTTTTCACAAGGCAGCAGCACTAAATGCCATGAATTGCCAGCAAGCAAAGGGAAAGTTTTAGTTCATGAACTAAATTTCCTTTCATCTACTTTCTAGCTAAACATTAAGGTTCCAACAGCTTCATGAGACCTCTTCAAGAAGACCTCAATGCAGAAATGTTTTTAAAAAATCTTTTGCTGATCTTTTGATATTTTTGAAATGACTTAAAACAATATATTTTTAAATCCTGGCTGTTGGCACTAAAAATTTCCCAGTGCATTCTGGGAATCCGTGGCATTTAGTGCTGCTGCCTCATGAAAAATCCAAATTCTAGATGGTTCACCATAATGGTATTGGCAGATGTGGTTTTATACTTTTAAATTCCTTAGACTTGTGGGAAAGAGTGGGGAGGAGATAGAGAAAATGCGTAGATGTGCCTATGGAGATGAAAGGAGGTGTAAAATGAATGCAGTTACCTGGTAGTAAAGTGGAGGAGCTCTCTGGGGCTGAAGTGTGTGTGTGCGCGTGTGCGCGCACACGCGCGCACGTGAGAGAGAGAGAGACAGAGAGAGAGAGAGAGGGAGAGAGAGAGAGAGAGACAGAGAGACAGAGAGACAGAGAGACAGACAGAGAGACAGAGAGAGACAGAGACCGAGAGAGACAGAGAGAGAACAAAGAAAAGTGTGTATCATCTGCAGTTGAGTGTTTACAATTACATTGATCATCCTCAGGGACTCTCCCACTGCAACATGTATGTAGTGATTGTTTTACACTCTAAATGAAAGCCGGCAAGCATGCAGTATTTGCTTTGTAAATAGAGACTTCATTGTATTTTTCCATGCTGCTAAAATAAGGTACAATCTAGTCATAATCACCAAAGTGATCATTTTTTTCTAGCAAGGCATTCCCTTTCATCTTAATATCCACCTTCATCATAATTAACTGGAGTAAGCACAGAGTCCATGGGCTGTGTATTCCTAGGTAACATTGAAATTCAATATCAAATAGCAAATATTGCTTTCTGGTCTAGAAATATGATTATGGAAGGCATGTATTTTCTCTTTTTTTTTTTTTTTCTAAAAGCCATTGTAAGGAAAAAAATTATACTCCCTAGGTTAAGAACCAAGGACAAAGAGGGTATGCCATTTAGTAAAAATTGTGACCCCCACTGTAAACAACTCTAATGTGAACAATAGCGCCAACAAAACTTGCTAGGACAGGAATCAGGCGCCAAGGCACACAAGCTCAGGAAGGACAGACACAGACAGAGTTCCTCCGTGGGGCAAGGGCTGCTTGGCTGCACAGTGGTTAGATGCTGCCTAGGTCAGTCTCTAGGCTCACTGCCTTTTTTGAGTTGTTCAGAACGCCTTATCTGGCAGCAGGAAGACAGGCATTTCAAACAAAATCTCTTTTATTAACACCTGGAAGACAATCTACCTAAAAGCCACTTCCTAGTGCTCATTACCGAGGAGCCAAGCTCATCTCGGCAGCCATTGTCATGCAAGCACAGTTATAAGTAATAATGTGGCCTTTAATGACGGAATGATTGACCTGCCAAGCGCTTGCTCCTGCCACAGACTGCTTGCGTTTCCCTGCTGGAGAGCAGAGAGAGGCCCATCTGGGAGTTATTAACATATCCTCGTCAACTCAGAACCGACTTTAACATAATCCATATTTGTTGGAGAAAGTCCAACATCAGCTTGAGAACAGCGGTCACGTGGCTCAATGACACATTTCAAACAGCACCCACCGAGCATGCTTGGGCAGCTAAGCAATTCAGAAATGCAAATCTCTGAAGCACTCTTCCGACTAGATAAAAAGGACAAATCCCTTTTGGCAACAGACTGGATGTCCTCGCAATGTCGCAGGAAAACAACCGAACCAGGGAAGGAACAAATTTCAGAGGCAGTGATTTGGGATTGGTGGGTCACCAGAAAAAAAGATTTTTTTTTTTTTTTTTTTTTTGGTTTTATTCCATTAGCACTGGTGAAATCGATCTCTAATCCAACCTTGGGCTTCAGTGGTTGTCAGGCAGAGCTGTTTGCCCCAGAGTGCAAGGATACCGACAATCTTACACCAACAATGTTGCGCACTGTTCGCTTGCTTGTTGACATGTGTATAAGCACACATCTCTCCCTTTAAAACACAGCAGCAGCGCTCTCAGCCCCATTTTGACATCACCTTGCTCTTGCTGTGAGTAGATTGGCTGATAATACATTCGTGGAAGAAGTAAGACGGATTAGGAGCCTAAACACGAGTCCTCACAAAAGATATGTGTTTGTGTGTTGCATATATAATATGTATGTTTATATACATGTCACATTTCTGCAAGCTATTTGCAAGTGGATACCCCAACACTGTTTTAATGACTTTAGCAAAAAACACAGTTCACTGGCCAGATTCCTTTGACTGATAGATAGGGTTAGTATTTTCTTTGTTTTATGGGTGGCACAAATTTGAAGAATTAAAAAGTGCATAGTAATAAGTCACTCTATTCCTGTTGATGCACACCCTGGTAAAGCTGTAATGAAATCTTAATTTCAGATGATGCACATGAAGCCAGAATTCTTCCTCCAAACCCTGCAGCAGCTCCAGGGCTGGGCCACTAGACCGCAGGAGGACACCACACTTTGGGTTTCTGCATGCGATTGATATATTGTGCTTATGGGAGAGAGTGTTCTTAAGAGATAGACGGAAGCACCTAGGGCTGAGTGCTCATAATATCTACAACTACATAACTCACCAATCAAAACATAATGACTGTATATGGAAAAGAGAAAATGCAGCAGACTGCTCACCGCTGACACACAAACCTGAACATCATATTTCTTTCTTACATCATTTTGACAACTTCTCAGTAGATTTGAAATCTTTCAGAATAAAACCTAGGAAATAAATTAGACTCTATGGATAGTAATATAGAATTTTTCTTTAAAAAAAAATTACTGCCTGAAAGCTTTCTTTGGATTACCATTCTTTGCTTATTTTGAACATATGCTTAATTTTGAATAAGAGAAACAATCGAAAGTATTATTTAAATAATTGAATTTCATATCGAGGAGCAATACCCACTCAGAGGGAGCAGTGCGGGAGAAACAAAGACAACCGGAGGGCTTCGATAGAAGAGAGAGAAGAGCATGGCTGACTGGAGGAGACAGCCACACACCTCATACAGCCTGTGACAAGGCATCCTTGGGAGCAGCAAGGGCCATGCACAAAGGCAGGGAGATGACGGGACAGGGGCCTTGCAGGGGACAGATGATGGCAGCCATCGTCTTCTTCCTACAGTTAGAAATGTCAACATGTGTTTTCTTTAGTAGAAGCACTTGGGTGGGACCCAGCACCACTCTGCAGGAATGCCACCCGTAACCAGTTCAGGGCCAGGAGGGGGATTAATCTGATTCTATTAGAATTTGATTGGATAGTGGTTTGTGGAGCTGGGGTGGTTTTGTGTGTGTGTGTGTGTGTGTTGGAAGGTGGTTAGCCTTTTGAAATGATTGTACCTTTGTGGCTTTGAGGTGTTTTGAATGTTTTAACCATGAGTACTAAAAAAAAAAAATCATAAAATAGAAAATGATTTATTTGCTTTCATAAATATCTGTAAGCAGTATTTTAATTGATCCTTGTGAAGTGAAAAAAATAATATCAGTTGAAGATGGTGGCACAGTTATCCAGTCTTGCCTGCCAGCCTGGAGTGTACTGTGAGTAACCCACCACCCACAATGGAAGTCTAGATCCAGAACCCAGGGAATGAAAGGCACAAGAGCAGAGGAACATCTGGGAGCACAATAGGCCAGATGTGGGTAGCTCCAGCCCACACCATGGTTTTACCAGCTGGGTAGGTCACAGCAGTAAGCCACCCCAGTGAAAGAAGCTTCGGGGATCTCTGACCTTTGAATTCTGTGAGTCACTGCCTAAGCACCAGAGCTCAGACATGTCCATGAATAGATTCTAACACAGCAGAGTGAGGGGTACTTTGCTTGTTTCAAAGTAAACTAAGGTAGGAAGAAATTTAAGGACGCTGTTTGCCTTTGTCTTGACTTAATCCTTGCCACAGTTAAGAAATAGGTTAGAGACACTCGGCTGGGAAAGAAGGAGCCTCAGAGAGTCTTTTACTCCTTGCTGTAAAGTCCAAGGATTCAATGTCAAGGAGAAGATGCAGAATCTCTGCCTCTCCCACCCCTCTCTCCTCATCAACACTGTGATGGTCGCAACATCTGGGGGTTTCCTCCCTTCATTTTGGCCCTTGGTATTCATCTAAATCTGATTATATTTATGGAAACTGTTGAGGGGTATAACGTGTTCTGGACCCTGCGAATGTCCTGATAAAACCCTGGCCTTGGACATTTGAGCTGTCTGCCCACTGCTCTGTTCTCTGTACTTTTCTCCTACAGAGCTCAGGACATTGGCTTCTTTGATGTGGTGATGTTTCGCATGGTGAATTCAGTAGGAAGGAGACAGTGGGGTTTCCATGTGGGCTCGGAGGGAAAGGCCAGATGACTAATAGGAAAGCTTAGCCTGAGAACTGACCACAGCACGCTGAAAGTGATGTCCTAGGGAAATCATGTTTGTTCTCTTAAATATGGCAACTATTCAATGCAAGACAGCAAATGAGGGGGCCTGCTCCCTCACACAAGGGGAGCTTTGCTCGGTTCACACTGTGAGGTAAATGCATGTAGAATATTGCCGATTTGAGCTAAATAGCTGCCTCATTAGGGCTATTTGGTATTTTACTTGAGACCCGACTTTCTCAGGAAAGCATAGCAGAGGGGGAAAGTACAGCCAGTTGCCTGGAGTAAGGAGGTGCCACCTCTCCCATGTGCCCTGGTTTGGGCTGTTTTCATCTACAGTGCCATGCAAGGCATATTCCTATAAATATCTAATGGAGTGGCCAAGTATATTCACACATTTAGGTTTTCAACGTTGAGTTAAAGCTACATGCATGTGAACACCTAGAACATGTTTTCATTCTAATGAATAGAATCATCTGAACCAGAATCATGACACAGAGGAATCTAAGGATGAAGGAGAAAGCAGGTGTGGCCACAGATAACTACAAAGGCAGCCCAACACAAAAATCTCAAGAGCACTTAAAAAATGATGTTTCTTTGTGATTCTTTTTGTATTCAGTCACGAACTTTGGAGTTGTGATATGACATGAATCCAGTGGCATGAATGCAGGAGAGTTGACCCTGCCTCATGTCTGCTATGTGCAGCAGCCCGGGAGAGATGCCCTCCTCCCCTCACCCCTTGTTACCTGTGGCAGGCAAAAAAGCTGGCCCTGTGGTCATAAGAGCAGGAGAGCCGCCTTTCCCCTTACTGGCTGAGGCATTGGGTGAGCTAACTGGGGCAGTGCTGTAGAGCTCCCTCTGCTGGTGTGGATTCAGGAGAGCTTGTGGGCTGACCAACTCACCCAGGCCCAGATCCAAGGCTTTGAGTTGGCCCACACTAACATCTATCCCATCCATCTGTGAACTGCTGGAGCATGTTAAGGAGCCAGCCCTGCAGATCCAAAGCTACAGGATCTCCATGACACAACCCAACAACTGAATATCCGAGAAGAGTCCCAGTGAGGACCCAGTATTGATAGTATAGAAGAATCCAGAGTATTGATAGTGTAGAAGAATCTGGAGGCCTCCAACCAGAGTGTGACTCATTGCAACGAACAGTTGCAAGTCAAGATGTGTGGATAAAAGGGTAGACTATGTGACACATAGTGACACACCACAGCTTCCATGACAAGATTTTTGTTGTTGGGTTTTGTTGTTGTTATTTTATTTTATTTTATTTTATTTTATTTTATTTTATTTTATTTTATTTTATTTTATTGGGGGTAGGAGGTGTGCAAAAGCAGAGGGAGGATACGAAGGAGCTGAGGAGATGAGTGAAATTGTGGTACATGATATAAAATTCACAAAGAATCAATACAAATTAAAAGCAAGCAAACATAAAAACTCAAAACAAACAAACAAACCCCTCTCAGTCAAGTGATGGTGGTGTACACCTTTAATCTCAGCACTCTATGAATTGGATGCCAGCCTGGTCTACAGATTGAGATTTTGGACAGCCAAGTCAATACAGGGGAACCATGTCTTGAAAAACCAAAGATCAAATGAAACCAAACCAAACCAAACCAAACTAAAACAAACCAACAAACAAACAATAAAATACGCCAAAAAAGCAAAATCAAATCCCCTCTCAGTAAGTTAGGTACTGAGGAAGTGCATGCTACTACTAGAGAAAATGCATGACAAATTCGCAGTTAATATCAGAACAAATGGAGAAGGGTGGAAAGCTGTCCCCTAGCTGTTGCATTAAGACTAGAGGTCATCATTTCATGGTCCTGGGCATGCTAACCAGAACATTTATGCAAGAAAATGAAAGAGTCTTCAAACTAGAGAAGAGGGATCCAAATTGTCTGTTTGTAGAAAACATGATTATATAGCTATACAAAATCTACAGACTTTACTCCCCCAAACCATTAGGATTAATGAATTCAATAATGTTTTGGAATACAAATCCAGAATATAGATGCCAGTAGTATTTCCATATGACAGTAACAGACTGCCTGAACAAGATATTAAGAAAGCAATCCTTTTTTGCAATAGCTCAAGAACATTATAAACCACCTCTGGAGATGCCAATTCCATTCTTGCAGTCATTGAATGAGTATCTTTTGTCTCTGTCCTCACAGAAACCAAGGACAGCAGCCCTGTGGTCAGTATCTACCAGCACATGGCAGACACTTCAGCCTTTGTGTGTAGAAAGGTTGGTCTGAAGCAGGGGCAGTGACTCTCATGCTTTTAGAATCCCTTTCAGGAAGGGAGCAGGATCCTGTTGGTATGTTGACTTCAGTAGGTCTGAGGTAAGACAGATCATCTGCTTATCTTACAAGTTCCCAGGTGAGCTGATGCATGGAGCTTAGGTACTGCATTGGTGAGTCGTTGGAGGAGCTCATGATGCTAAAACAAAAAGATGCCTAAATCCTGAGGGCTCACAATCCCAGCTGTATCTCATGTCTGCTAGTTGGGCAACTACAGTTCTGCTCCATCTCATTTCTTGACAACCCCCCAGCATCCCTGATAATCCTGTAACTGAAACATTGCCTATCTTGTGGCAGAGGAAGACAGGAAATTGCTGCTTGGCTGTTAAGGCTCCAACTTGCATTTCATTGGCTTTAGCAAATCACATGGCCAGACTTAACATTGGTATCAAATGAGAGGTCAATTATGTTTTGTGATTGATTATATAGCCCTCCATCCACACCCATTCCCATTTATCTTCTTTGGAGTAAATAGTCTTCAGTTTTTAAATGAACATCTAGATACATAGAATAAAGACCCATTTCCCAAACTCTCCTGCAGCTAGACATGGCCATGCAAATACATTCTGGTAATGAAATGAAAGAGCTGCACATGTTTGCCATTTCTCACAAAACAAAGAACGACAACAACAAAGACCTTTTTTCTCCATCCTATTGCCTAGCACGCAGATTCCAACACTTCCAAGCATGCGGTGGTGGAGGCAAGACCTCTCAGGAACTAGAGAAGGCATGTAGAGCACTCTACCCACCCCAGACCACCTACCTGCACTTTTATACGTGAGAGGAAGAACGTTCGAATTTGACTAATCTCTGTTATGGTTGTTCACTGTCACTCTCATTGGAATGTAATACTAATGTGCCCGAAGCAAGGATCCTTTTTGAAGTCCACTCATTCCTGTCCACAGCTTCTTGGGTTCCATTCACCTTTCAGCTATTTGCTATGCTTCTGAACCATTTCTTCCCCTCACTGCCCTTTTCTCCATCCTAACAATCCAATGAAATGGTTCTTTCCAGTTGTATAAGCTACTATGGTAGACACACAGTCTGAGGGCAGAGGGCATGACTAAGTAAAAGCTTGCATGGCTGGAACTTTCCTTAGCAGCTTCTGAAATGGGATTATTGTTCTTGCACACCAACAATGCTCCTTGTGCCAAACCTTCCTCTGAGACACTGGGGCAGTCTTGACGTCTCACTTTAAAGTGGTTTGCATGCCACATGTGTCTCATCCAACCACATGGACAAACACTGTCATAAAGATGCCCGAGGCCTTGTTCTGCTTCTCCATCTTCATTTTTTGTCTTTCTTCCCCAGTCTGTTTCCACTTAGCCTGCTTTTGTCTTCTGTGGCTTCGTGTGTTCAGACCCTTCCACAGACAGAAGGAGCAGGTGAAGAATAGGAAAGAGAGGGGTAATAACGTAATCCAAAGGTTGAAAGGGTGAAGCAGTAGACAAGCCCCAGGGTGGCTCTCCCTCTGTGAGACTCGGGAGATAGAAAGACTTGGGTAGGCCTCGGGATATGGCCAGTGGGCCATTTGGTACATTCTACCACCACACAGGGACAAGTAACCTTTCAGTTACACAGGTGTGGTTAGTAACCCATCATTATACTGATTTTCAAGATTATTTTCAAGAGCATCTTCCTTGTCTGATGAAGAACTAAGCTGGAGCTTTGCACATTATATTGGCCAGTTCTATATCAACTAGACACAAGCTAGCGTCATCAGAGAAAAAGAAGCCTTAATTGAGAAAATGTCTCCATAGGATTGGGCTGTAGGCAAGCCTGTAGAGTATTTTTTACATTAGTGATTCAAGGGGGAGAGGGGAAGAACCCAGTCCATTGTGGGTGGGTTCGCCCCTGGGATGGTGAGGCTCCAAGCTTTCTTTTCTGCTTTCATGTCAGCCAGACGTGAGAATCACGACATCCAATGACCTATAGAGTCACAATGTGTTGGCACATTAGAGTCTCCAAGGACTTCTTAAATAAGGAAACTTGATTATTAATATATCTCCTGATTATACAACATCTTGTGAACTTGGTCTTGGAGAATAATTGTGGAAACTGTCTCAAAAGATGAAAAACTATTATTAAAAAAAAACAAAAACAAAAAAGAACTTTACAGCCTCTCGGCCCTTTGGCTAAGATGAAGTGTAAAAAAAAACTTTACAAGGGTTTAATATTATCTATCTATCTATCTATCTATCTTCTATCATCTATCCATCAATCATCTATCATCTATCTATTTATCTATCAATCATCTATCATCTATTTATCTATCAGTCATCTATCATCTATCTATCTATCTATCTATCTATCTATCTATCTTCTATCTGTTTATCTATCTGTCTGTAATCTATCTGTTTATCATCCCTCTATCATCTGTCTATATCTATCATCTATCTATCTGTCTAACACCTATCTATCTTTCTATCTATCTATCTATCTATCTATCTATCTATCTATCTATCTATCTGATGGTACACAGCGTGATGAATAATGACTTGGTACATGTTTGCGTTGTGAAATGATGATCACAAATCAATTTGCTCATTCTCATTCATTCTGTATTTCAGTCCCCTGGAACTTGTTTGTCTTCTAATTGCAAGTTTGTAGCTTTGATCGACATGTCCCTATTCCCTTTCCCCTCTCCTACCTGTTTTGAGGAGTGTCTTTTTCAGATTCTATGTACAAATGAGATGATACAATGTTATATCACTCAGCATTATCACATTATTTTGAGCAAGTGAAATAATGTAACCTATACGTTTGCTTATATTCGTAGCCTATCAGTATCTTAGTGGATCCGCATGAGAATGAAAGCAGAGCACAGCTTAAAATCGCTGCCAGTCCTACAGAACATAACTTTAGGGTTGCAGCAGCTGTCCGAAGCCCGCAGTGTATTGTTAGAGTATTTACTTTAGAAGTAAAATAAATCGATGAGAACAGAGTTATCCTAACCAATGATTAGTAATAAAATAGCAAGGGAATGCCCTTCTAAAACATTTGGACTTAGAAGAGGCAATGAGTGACAAGGATGATGAGTCAGACCAAATTATGCAGAAGGATGAAAAAGAGTGCATTTGGAAGTCTACAGTTCTCCTTAAGCATGCCATTAGCCCAGGGCTTTAGAAGCTCAGCCCCCCTCTCTGCCCAGAGGCATTGAGAACTAGAGAAAGCGTGGGCTTTAGCCTCTGTTCATCCTCTTAAAGCCCTGTGCTTATTACAACCATGTTTCCCACAGTGTATTGTAATCATTAGGTTTGGGAGGTTCTCCTGATTATACAAGTTCCATGAGGGCGAAGGTTCTATCTTACTGATGACTACATCTCTACTCTATGTATTCAGCAGTAGGCACTTAGCAAACATTTGATGATGCCTGATGAGTGACCATCTTTGAAATTTTCAAATGTGTGTAATACAACCACAGCACTGACAAACCTCAGTCAGGTAAAGCCATCTGAGAGGGTTTAAAATGAAAGCAATAATATGACGATTTAAATGTGGTGATGTGACCATTTAAATGTGGTGATGGGATGATTCAAATGTAGTAGCAGAAAAAAAAAAATAATAAAAGCCAGACAAGAACTTTCTAGGTAAGAACAAAGTTACCTCTGAATGTGGTGGTGTCGGGTTATCTGTGATGGTCAAGTTCAAATGCAGATTCTAGGTATGGTTTGGGAGATCTTCCTGGAGCTGTTGAGTGTGTATTTAACAAGTAACCCAGACCACTCTGCACAGGGGTTATCTTGGACTGTGAGTTTAGAGACACAGGTCCCAATCTGGCTTACTAGTCCCCAATCTACACATGGATAGGGCACCCAGGATGATTTTTATAAAGTCTCTGAGAGAACCAGGCAGTCAATCACCAGAGTTTAATTTAGCTTTTCTCAGATGGTTCTTTAAAGACCAAGACTTTACGATTCTTTGTCTGATTCTAACCATAAGGCCAAGATTGAGAATAGCTGTACTCACCGTCTCCGGGAGACTTAAATCTATCTACTCAATGGTCTTGGGACACAACAAAATGTATTACCTTTGAAAAACATATACATAAAAATAAAGCTCCTAACTATCTGGCTTCCAAATGATTTAAAAAGTTTAAAGGATCAGTTTTAATCCAAGTTACATTAGTTTGACTTACAAACTTGTTAGGCAACTATTGGTTGGAGCAATGCAGTACCCGTGAGTACCCTGGCTGCCAACGGAGGACAGATGACCACCAGTGTCGTCTGCTGTTTGGTTATTTTCTGAAGCCTGTGGTGTGTCACTACTATAAAAGTCATGGTTTGTATTTGCATATTTAAGAATAAAAATTCTTACATTTCAATGCAAAGAAGCATGCAGATAAATTCCATATAAACACAAATATTTGCGTACATCTATCTGTAAATAGACATCTAAGGAATATTGTTGTTTAGTTTGTGACATCCAAGAATTCCATCCAAAGTAGACTAAGTTGGGGGTATGAATGAATGATCAAGGTTAAATGACAAAATTGTTAAGAATGAACAGAGTTTTCTTTAAAGACTGCAGCAAGCACCCTATTTCTAGAGCAGGTGAACTGGCTCTGTAGGTTAAGGCACTTGCCACCAGGCCTAATGACCCCTTTGATCTCTGGCATCCACTAACTCCCACAGGTTGCCCTTTGACCTCCATATGATGATATGGTGTGTCATGGCACATGGTCACATGGCACACTCCCATAAATAAACAAGTATACACATAAATACACAAAATAAATAACTATAAATATTTTGAGAAATAAAAATACTCTTTTTATAAAATATGTAAGTTTCTAAGTAGCTAGCAATATACAAAGTAATCATTATTGTTCATTGAAATCCACCTTTGTGGGTGCCCGATAGCTGTGGGAACCGTAACTGTACTCTGTCTAAGGAACAACCATTTATAGAGATTTGTTGGGAAACACACAATTATGGGGATGACATTGTTTCCCAAAATGAGATCCTTGAGAATATAAGTTTTAAATGAAAAGCAAAACCTTATCTCCTAAACTGAGTATAGTAATAGCTACTTCTTGAAATCTTGACTTGAGTAATTTCTAAACGTTAAGCCAAACACATTTTTCAAACACTTAGGTATGGATTCATTATAGCTATGCCCTGTAGCCAACCAGGAGGTGTTATAGAGGCCATTTTGTCAATGGCCCACATGGTCATTTTTCTGGATTTTCTTTTCCCTTCCCTTTCTCTCTTTCCCTCCATCTCTTCCACCTCTCTATAATTATATTTATTGGATACAGTGTGAGTTTTGAAATATGTATTGATTATAGAATGATTAAATCAAGCTTATTAATTTGTCTATTACCTGACCATAAATACATAAATCTTGTTCATGTCCACATATACATGGATGCATTAAAAAATTTAAAGTTGGTTCTTTTGGGTTAGAGATGTAGCACCACTGTGTAAGATGTTTGCTTGCCTATACGAAAGGCCCTATGTTCAATTCGCAGCATGGCGCTCCCACCGCATTTTAGAAATTTTCAACTATATAGGATAGCATTACTAACTACAGTCATCACGGCATACAAAGTTACTATTCTGAACCACCTCCTGATAGGCAGTTGATCTGATATCAGTTGTACTCTCTACTTCTGAGCGAAACAGTTTTAGCTTCCATATATAAATATGAGCATGTACTATTTTTCTTTTTGTATCTAGTTTCTTTCACTTAGCATAATGTCCTCCAATTAGATGCCATGTTATTGCAACTGACAAGATTTCCTTCTTCTTGAAGACCATTATTCCATTGTGTGTACACACTTTCATTTCTCTATGTAGTCCTTATATTGCTTCGGATCGTGGCTATCAAGCAGATGCTGCAATAATATGGGAGTATCGATTTCTCCTCAACATGCTAACTTCATTGCTTTTTGATGTGTGCCAGAAGTAGAATTGGATTATATGGTAATTCTATTTTTAATTTTTGGTAGACTCCCAGGCTGTTTCCCATAATAACCATACAAATTTGCATTCACAGCAACGGTGTACAAAGGTTTCAGGTGCTCACGTGCTTGCTACAGTTTGTCTTTCATCTTTTTGACAGAAGCCATTCTAACAAGGAGGAGGTGATATTTATTGTGCTTTTAATTTGCATTTCCCTGATGTCTGGAATGCTGAGCAATTTTTCACATGTCTATTGCTCATCCGTATGTGTGTCTTCCTTCAGAAATGTCCATTCTGGTCCATTGTCCATTCTTAAAAGATGTGAGTTATTATTTGATTTTTGCTTTTGAGTTGTTTGCTGTGTGTGCATGTGTGTGTGTGTGTATGTGTGCACACTATTAACCTCTTATCAGATGTATGCTGTACAGATTTTTCTCTCATCCTATACGTTACCAATTCGTTCTGTTGATTGTTTTCTTTGCTACACTAAGCTGAAGGGTTTATGTTTGATGTAACCAGGTTAGTTTATTTTTGCTTTTGATAACTGTGTTTTAGGGATTCTACTTTAAAAAAAAAAAATCTGTGGCCAGACCAATATGATAGAGAATGGCTCTATGTTTTCTTCTAAGTTTTAAAGTTTCAGGTATTGTATCCAAGACTTTAATTCATTTAGAGCTGAGAGTAGGTATGCTTAGTGACATAAAGACCCAATTTCACACTTTTGCCTGTGGTCTGATCTGACAGGGTTTTTGTTTTGTTTTGTTTTTTATTCAGTATGTATTGAAAAGACTGTCTTTTCCCTGCTGTGTGCTTTGGGCACCTCGGTTGCCAGTTGATGGCAGCTCTGTGGATTTTTTTCTGGGCTTTTTTTCTGGCCCTTTGCTTGATATGTCTGTTTGTTCAGTGCCTTGCTGTTAGAGTTATCATAGCCTCTGAGTTTGAGATCAGATATTTAAATAGATCTGTCCAGCTTGACTCTGTCTACGCAAGACTGTTTCAATTGCTGGCGGTATTTTTCTGACTCTTTATATATGTCAGGGTTTTTTTTTGTTTGTTTGTTTGTTTGTTTGTTTTTGTAGTTCTGAGTACAAAAACTGGGATTTTGGTATGATTGCATTGAATTTGAAGATCACTTTAGGCAGTTTGGACATTTTAATGATATCAATTCTTCCAATAAATGAGCACAGGGCATCTTTCCTCTCATTGCTGCCACATGAATGGCTTCCAGTTTTCAGGGCAGGGCCTTTGACCTTCCTCGTTAATTTTTTTCTTGAGCCGTTTACTTGCTCAATGCTACTGAAAATGCTATTGCTAGACTCTAGGATCCTGTGCTCTTACAAGCAGGCTTCTGGTGAACAATGTGACGTGTGGCACTCAAGCTTGTCAATACCAAGTCACCAAACTCTTGTTGCTCTGATCGCAGTGCCACATGAAGTTTGCTGTCCTCAGAGACCTAGCAATATTTTTTAAAAACTTTTCACATGTTTACTTGATTTTCTTTTCATGTGTTATTGCCTTAAGCCCTACATTAAGAAAAAGATCATGTTCTATTGTGACTTTCAATTTTCAAACCGCTGCAACTGATGTCCCTAGAAGCCTCAAGGGAAGACCTGGATAAGTGTACATGTGGCTCCAGCCATCGCCACAGATTTCAATGGAGGCCCGACAGCCTCAAAGGGCAAGTGTAAACAAAAGCTTCCAATTAAACCCGAGTTTAGCATTAGTAAGATCGTCCAAAGATTACATTTAAAGATAACTGAAGTGTTACTATGTTCCTTTCTGCAGCCCAGCCATGACCCTAATTAATGTGTCTAGGAAGGACATGCATTTCTTCAAGTAATGGGTGGTTTTGTTTGGACAATTAGACCAAGCTGACAAGGAAATTTTCCATCAAACCAAGTCATAAAAAGTACATTATTCAGAATTATTATGAGTTAAGCAGTATTTATTACCTGAACTTTACAATACTCTATTATCAATCATTACCTGCCATTAAGGTATGTTAACATGAGATCAAAGACGGGAGCCAAGCTAAACAAACAGTCGTGTCTACCAGGCACTTTAGTGCCGCTCTTTAAAGAGAGGCAAATGTCGCTGAACTCTAGGGCAGACAATTTGCATTTCACTAGAAGATGCAAATCCACTCTGCTGTGACAAGGCTGTGATTATAAAAATTCCATGCTTGTTATGCAGTTGACAAGACAAAGCTGGTTTCCAGGGAATCTCAGGAAGAGACGAAAAATAATCAAAGTGAAATGTGAGATACAAAAATGTCCAGTTTTGATGGGCACCAGTAAAGGCTCGTTGCTGCTCAATTCGACAACAATGCCTCGGAAGTCACTAAAAATGATATCAGCCCAGCAGATCTAAAGAGGAGACCAAATGTTTTTAGCAAAGCTGTAAAACCTTGGAAACTACCTCCTGAACAAACACTCTGAAAGCTCAGAAGTCAAGACAAGCTTACAACGACCTGGCTTTAAAGTAGACGCTTGTCACCACCGCCTCTCTTACTCTAGAGCTAAGAGCACAAAGGATTCTGCAAGGTACCACTTCACAGAGGGCAGTCCTCTCTCAATCTAGAAGCACCTGATCCCATCCTTTCTGAACTAATGCTCTTTCCTTAGTGCCCATAGACTTCCTTCCTTGTTCCTTTAGGCTGTTCAAGAAAAGACTAGGACTCAGTCTTAGCAAAATGGCATCTGCAAACAACTTCTTATAAAAATTCAGGAAAGTATTAATTTGGGAACCAAATATCCTTAAAGATCTATGGTTTTTGCCTGATCAGTTTAAAGAGAACAATACAAGGCTATGACAGAGGAAAATATGTGTTCTTATTTTGTTTATATTTAACATTGAGCATTGAGCACTCTTACAGAGAAATAGATACATGCACACACACGCACACACACATATACACACACACACACACAGAGAGAAAGAGAGAGAGAGAGAGAGAGAGAGAGAGAGAGAGAGAGAGAGAGAGAGAACAGGGCATGTTTCTAATCCTTCCCAAACAATTCTACCAACTGGAACCAAGCATTCAAATGTATAAGCCTATAGGAGCCAATCTCATTCAAACCACTACACATGCACACTCCTGTGGGTTTCAGAACTGTTGATGCCATGAGAAGTCATATCTAGTTATGTTCCTATTATTACATAAGAACAATAGGCCCTATATAACTCACCATTATTTTAGGATCTTAGCTGTAAATAGATGGTCTCTATTTAAGTCAACACACTTAGAGTTAGATGAAAAATTTCAAATTTTTATCTATTTTGTCACTGTGAATGTCCTGTATGTGTATGTGCATGTCCACATGTAAGTGTGAATATGCATGTATGTGTATATACATGTGTTTGTAGGTGCACACATCTACGTGTGTACATATATGTGCCTGTGTGTGTGTGCATGTGCATGTGGAGGCCATAGGTCAACATCAACTTTCTTTATTGTCCCCCACTTTATTATTTTGAAACAGGACTTCTTACCAAAGCTAGAATTACTGTTTTGGCAAGACTAGTTGGCCATCAAGTCTCTAGCTCCCTAGCATTAGGATTAGAGGCGTGCACGACCACACCCAGCTTCTCATGAGCGCACCAAAGCTGAACTCAGGTTCTTGTGCTGTAAGGATGGACCAAGCATCAGTCAAGCCACAGAAAAGCCTTTAGGGACTTCTGAGCTATGTTATACTTTAATTTGTCCCCAAAGCTCAGCTATTTGAGGTTCTACTGAAGAGCTTCTACCCAACTGATGCTCAAAATACCCAGGACTCGTTTCTGCTACTCTGACACTGTGCTTGGCTTCATCAGACTCCTGTTGCTTGAGCAGAGAGCTGTGTTCCTGTGCCCCTTTGCTCCCAGGACCCCACTGCACACTCATTCCTTTTGGCATGTTTCCTATATCCTGCCCCTCTCAGTTTGTCCTTCCACGTTAATATGGGATTTAGCGAGATCACTGTGACTCACCCAAGTTGTTACCCATTCATAAGAATGGCTGTTCTTGAATTGCTGGGAAATTATGCTTCCACAAAGATGGGGGAAAGGGAGCCCTGAGTGGTAATGGGCTACACATGAAAGTATCTAGCTCAATGGTTCTCAACCCTCCAAATGCTGCAATCCCTAATACAGCTCTTCATGTTGTGGTGACCTTCAACCATAAAGTTATGTTGTTGCTATTTCATAACTGTAATTCAGCTACTGCTGTGAAGTGTAATGTAAATATTTGATATGCAGATGATCTTGGGCAACTCCTGTGAAAGGGTCACTCAACCATCAAAGGAGTCACCCACTGACTGAGAACCATTGATCTCGCTGATGGTCGAAAATGTGGATCCGAAATTAGGTGAGAAAGCAGAGCTTTGATAGGTGTCTTTACATGCTTAGTCAAATCATGAATCATCAAATCCATTCTTCTACAATGGATGTGATGTGTTTTATTATGAAACAGCCCAAGTTACATTCAGCTGACCTATCTCATTTCCATCACCATTTTAAATGTCTCTCATCCCAATATCATACTTGTTAATGGACTACACTGTCCATCATTTTAGAAAAGATCAATATCTTTACTTTTTGTTTTTGTTTTTGTTTTTTCATTTCCATACCCTGGCTGCACCAGTCTGCCAAACATTTACTGATGTGGTTGTCAAATGATGAACTTAGAAAACCCCTGAGACAATTAGAGCCCTTTTGTATTGCATGGATGATCCTGAGAGAAAATATCTTTCTGCCTTTTGTGGTATTTTGTTGAACTGGTGGCAAAATCCCAAAGCTTCCCCCAAGAAAGAAGGAAATCTTTGGTTGTGTACAAGACAAAAGTGATAAGGCGAAAACTCAGAGAGAAATGGAGAGTAAGGTGTTCTTGCCTGCTGGAGGTGGCTTTCTGTTCTTTATGAACAAGAGTCCTTGCTATTGATATATTGGGATACTGTTAACCTCAACAGATCAGCTGTATTCATGAGCGTCTTCGAAAGTCCACATTGATTCTTCTAAATCTTCTATTTTTGTTTCACTGAAAGTAAGGACACTTATGCTAATATATCAGGTTATCTGCAAACGTTCTCATTGTCTCCCCCATCAATTATTATTGCAGAGCTTCATTTCATCGAAGGACTCTTCAGAACACCAGTTACAGCACCATCTAGAATGATACCATCTAGAATGATACCATTTCTCAACTGCAAGTCTGAGGGATTTCAATAAAAGTACCCATGCTCTAACTACAATTGTCTCAGGGGCCAGAGAAGAGTTTTCAGTAGATGAGGGGGCTGCCTCTTACTGCAAAGAAACACCCATCCCCAAAAGCTTGAACATCATTGCAGGCAAGCCAACGTTTGTTCATGCTGCCAAGATTTCACGGGTGTTCTGCTTACAAATTCAACATTCCACCCTGCAAATTCTGAAGGAGGTCAGGTCATGCACTTCGTACACCTGTTAAAATGAAGCTAAGAAAGAGTTCTCACCACCTGGCACCATGGCAGTATCACCTAGAAACTGTATTGTAAGAGGTCTCTAGCTAATTAGAAAATAGAGACAGCCAAACAACTGTAAGTCAATGGTTCCAAGTAGATATCCTAAAATGGATAAAACACCCTTTAAACAGTATTTTTTCACAAATTCTTTTTGTTACCAAGGATCGGAACCAAGGCACAGTCTTCAACTTTGTGGGAGTCACACAGGTGAAGGTTCCCGAAATTTTGTTGGGAAATGCTGCCTCTGGGAGGAGCCTCGTGTTGTTCATGCTGGAGACAGTGAGTAAAGAGTGTCTGGGAACAAATGGATCACCCCTGAGAATCAAAGCCTGAGTAAGCTTTCTTGAGAAAGCGCCTCTAACCTGGGAACCACTGATTTGATAGATAAAGGGTATCAGTATTTCTCCATGCACTTCCATCGACTGCACAAATCATTTAAACATTTAAGAGAAAATAAGAGGGCATAGGAAGAGCTGGGGAGAAGAGATGGAGAATGCTATACATACATTATTCATATATAAAAGTATGAAATGCTCAAAAAAATTTAAAGAAGAATTGTGGTCTGTGGACCCAGAAAACCTCCACTAAGACATTTTAAAACTTCCCAGTGATGGAAGCAAGATCTCTAAAAAGGATGGTTATGCCCACAACCTTGTCCATAACTACAGCTCAGATATATATTACTTGCCTGGACTGGAACATGAAAACTGAATATGGTTTTCTGATCTACTGGTTCCCAGACCACAGGAAGTCTTCATAGCCTTGGGATCTGACTGACACACTTTTTAACTAATCAAGTTGAGCAGTTAATGGCAGAAGGTTCCTGTCTGCATAAAAATGAAGAAATTTTCCAGTCGTGCAAATGTCTGAGGCAATTAAACAAACTATTATCCACAGTCTGCTATCACTTCAAAAGGAGTGTCTTATGAAGAGTTTGTTCTTGAATCTGACATCATGCTATCCGTAGTTCTGTCAGAATCCTGAGGAGAGACTGAAGAGGAAGACAGGGAAAGTAAAAGACAAAACAAAATCTTACCTCTGGCAACCCGAGTTGCATTTTAAAATTCTTTTGTAAATTGATTCTTATCTTGCTGTAGCAGTGATATTAGTTTATTATAGATTTTTCATTTGTTTTGAGACAGAATTCACTCTGTAGACCAGGCTGGCCTTGAACTCAGAGATCGGCCTGCCTCTGCTTCCTGAGTGCTGAGATTAAAGATATGCACCACCACTACCCGGTTTTATTATAGATTTTGTGTTTTTTAATACATAAAATCTTTTCAAAGGGATATTTTAAGGCATGAGGTTTTTTAAAGGCCTATCTTTTTAAACTTCAGGACTTTTCAGATCCTTTAATGCATGTTGAACTAGCAATGCTTTTTTTCCTCAATCATGGCTGGCTTCATAGTCTCTATAAATATAACTTGGGGAATCTTGTTATGGGGGGGGAAGCAACATTTTGGATATAATTTTATACTCAGCTTCTAATCAATATTTGTAAATCCTTTCTTGGATTTTTTTGTTGTTGTTGTTAGTGAGAGAGTCAGAAAGTTGCAATTCACTAAGTAAAGAGCCCTTCAGGGGTGAGAAATGAGGTACAGACAGAAGTAGTTTGGTAGATAGATGGTAAACATTACTTCTTCCATAATTGGCCCCAACATACACTATCTTTGCAAATAGCTGCTATCTCATGTTGCACTGGTAAGTTTTACGTGCTACTCTGTTGGAGCCAAGTGTACCAGAGAGCTGGTTTAGTGTCATTTGGGAATATATTTATAAGGGTGCTTCTGGAAGAGATCAGCTTTTGAAGCAGGTTGTCTTCCCTAGTGGAGGGAATCACCAAACTATGAAAGTGCTAAGAAGACACGGAGGTACGGTTTATTTTCTGTTTTTGGCCTCAGCTCACACTCCTCAGGTTTTACAGTGCAGACCAAAGTCAGTCAGAGTCATCAGCGTGTCAGCTCCGGCTTTGAGCCTCAGCAGCAGCCTTCCTGGCTTTTGGCCTGTGCTCTGTGACACTTCTTAGCCTCCACAATGGCACAGTTGTGACTCTGCTCAGATGGCTTCATGTCTCTGGAGAATGCATGCATGGACTACGGACCCCACCTACTTCGACTTCATTCTATCCCTTCCAAAGCCCATTTGAAAAAGTCAGCTGCTCCTGTGCAATGCTTTCTTGGGATTGTATGTGACATGCTAATAGTCCTCTGGCAAGGTTAGTGCTCTCCCTCAGGCCAGGTTCTCTATCTGCTTCTCCTGAGAGGGGATCTCACAGCTCTTTCTTTTTCATAGCACATCGGGAAGTCTTCCAGAACATGTTCCCAGGTCTCTGGCAGGTTGCTTTTCATCCACATGTCCCCTCACCTTCTTAACCCTCAGAGGGGTCTTTGCTCTAAAAGATGGGCCAGCCAGCCATTCTCGTGACCTAGCACAGAGAAGCATAATCTGTCACCAGAGTGAGGCTACACACCTGTTGTATTACCTGTATGTGCCTGACATGGGCAATCACTTTTACGTTGGTACTTATTTAACTCCTTACCAAACCAAGTCAAACCAAACCAAGCCAAACCAAACCAGACAAATCAGTGTTTGCTACCCCTTCCTACAGTCCTTTTCCATGGTGAGGAAGCCTAAGCTTAACAACTTTCCCAAATATCCACAGCAACACAACAAGATTCTAACCTCAGGCTTTCTGACCGTCAGCCCATGCTTCTTCTGAAGTTCTCCTCTTGAACCACGTGCATTGCCATGTCGGGACCTTGTTTCAGGTGCACATTGTCAGGCCCCACTTAGACCTAACAAATCAGAAATCCCAAAGGCAGGACCCAGCACTGTGTTCAGTCACGAAACCACTAAGGTAAGAGGCCGCCTGTTCTGACTCCATTTTGTGTTGGCTTAGAGAGATCTCAGCTCTCTGTTCCTCTCTCTCCCCCTAAATCACATCTGCCTTTGCGACATATTTGAGATTTCCATGGCTTTGAGTATGGTCCAGATATAACCAAAATAATTTGGAAGTTATGTCTAAAGTAACTACTATGTTCTGCTAGGAATGAACATTTCACAGTTATTCCAGCCCTCATATATCTTTGTGAGTTTTGCCTTTTAAAATGCTGTGTTCTTGAATTTGGGACCCAAGAGGCATTTTGGAAGTTCCAGCCCACTCTTAGTCTGACCATCCATAAAAAGGACTTAAAACTTAATTGGCTTAATCAGCATGGTTGTCAACAACAATTTCACGTCAATCATTACAAGAAGCCCTTTTGGTGATTCTAATGGACACTTTTTTTTTGTGGTCGTTACTGTTTTAATCCTGTCTGAAAGCCACACAGGGGAACCTCTTTAGGTCAAGTGTAACAGGTGCTTTTCTAGCAGGATTGTTAACACAGATGTGATCTATTTCAAAAAGAGGGTCTTGGTTCTCTTTGACTAGAGCCCTTTGTTCCTGCTCTTCCTAGGAAGAGCACTGTTGAATTTTAGACTAAGGGTTTTGCCCTTATGACAATATTTGGGAGGAATGTCTTGACACTTAAAATTTAACCTAATGGGCTGGAGAGATGGCTTAGTGGTTAAGAGCACGTCGCACTCTTCCAGAGGACCAGAGTTTGATTCCTAGTACCCACATCAACCCGTAACTTTAGCTCCCGAAGACCCCACTCCTCTGATCGCTAAAGTCTCTCATATGCATAAGTACATACTCAAGCACAGATACACCGAAGGCACATATTTAAAATTATCAAAAGTAAATCTTAAAAAATTTAGCCTAACAAAGAACAGGATATTCTGCTCCCTGTGCACATGCTGGGAAAACAACCAGAAGGAATGGATGGGCATCTCTGCTGCTCTCTCCTGTCCCACTCACCCAACACAACACAGGGACATGCCATATAATAGCAGGTTTTTCCACAACAGACTACTTCAGGTTCCCCTGTCAGGCAAATCCCACCTGTGAGCACGGCTGTCTGCACCACATAACACCACATAGATCAAGAGCCAGGAGAGGCTAGAGTCATGAACATCATAGCTTTCCATAAAAGTTAATTAATGACAGAAGCATATTGCCAGGAATGGAACACCACTGTTATTTATGGTTCAGGAAACTCCAAATGGAGGGACTTCCCTCCTCTTCCCCTCCCCCCAAACCCCCTGTAATACCCACGGGGAATTTGCCCAACCCATTTCAGTAACTTGGTGAGTCATTTGCCAAGTCAGCAAGGAAACAGCATGGAAGACATTAAAATTAATACCACAGCTGAATATCCAACATGCATCTCAAGGGAGCTCGACCACCCAATGGACGCTGCCCTGTTTTCTTCAATTCCTGTATCTGAACACTTTTACACCTCACATTTCTACTGTTGTTAACAGTTCCAACCCTCCACCTTGAGTCCCCCGAGGAATGTTTGTTGCTGAAAGTGGTTGTAGAAAGACCCCCCCCCCTCCACCTTCCCTGCAGAGACACCACACACAGGTTTGGTCAATTGCTAGGGAAATAGCTCTTCAGCAACACATAGTTTACATTTCAGGGAGGCCATGCAACCTGGGGTTGAAAGTGTACATTCAGGTTCAAGTTCTGGCAAGGTATTCTAAGCATCCCCATCCACTCACCATCTCGGAGACTAATAATTTCCTTCGGGGATGCTGTGGTGTCTGATGTCACCCAATGCACACACTTCTGCCTCTGGCCCTCACTAAGAGCTAAATAAGTGTTAATGGTAACGTGGCTTCTGTTTTTTCGTCCTTGTCCCTCTTTGAGTGCCAGGTATCCAAACACAGCTGAGATCAAGCACAAATCACTTTCTTTCCACATCCTCTGTTCCACTACCCTGACAGACAAGAGGTGGCCTGAGGAAAACGCGGAATTTCACCTGTGAAGGGATCCGTGTCCCTATCTTTCTCAAGTCAAGGCCTGTTACCTTCAGCTTATTTCCTTTAAAGACTCTAATAACCACTCCTATGTTTCAAGAAGAGGGAGAAAACTGCTCCCAGAGGACTGTGCTTTTACGGGTCAGTCATTTCCACATGTGGCTTGGGTTTATGCTTACTTCCACCCTAAGCAAACTTACAACGCCTTCTCAGACCTAAGCTTTCATTTCTTTGTTTGAAACGGACTTAACAAACCATTGCCTCCCTGTCTTAATGGCCCTCAGAATCATAATAGGCGCTGGCTGTGGAAGTCACCATTTTAAAGCAGAACATCCCCCACAAAAAAACACATGACAATGATGCTTCACTTGCCTGGGAACATAAGCAGCTGTAGTGACTGCTCTGTGTGCGCTCGCAAATTATGAGAAAAAATGACTACTGTGTTGAATTGTTATTCTGCTTGTGTAAATTAACAGTCATTGCAGCAGTAATTTGTTAAGTAGAGAAACAGAAATCCTTTGTGAAGTCAGGATTTTATAAATGTTTGATTTGACCCAATCCACTGTAGTCCTTACAGCGACAGACTACCCCCACCATTTGCTTTAATTGCGTGTCACCGCTAACTTCCTTGTAAAGAGACAGGCCTCTGCCATTCCTTCTAATTATCCAAATCGCCAGCCACTGTGTGTGGCCTTACCTTAGGCTTTTAACCAGAAGTAATGTCACTAAATCAAAGTGAGTGGGAGGTGTCCCTGTTGCAATGACTCTAATAAATGTTACATGACATTCTTTTAAGACCATTGGAACTCTTCTCTCTGCAAGCCCGAGTCTAACATGATAACTCATCAGTTCCGAATAGTCAGAACCACAAGTCTGCATGCACCAGCACCTTCCCTTGCAGGAACAAATTTTATCTGTAAAGAGGTCTTACCTCCAGCCCAGTCTGTCAGAGGACCTTCTGAAATTCTATGGGACTGTGTGGCTGTTTCTAAAGCTGCTTCAAACCCAGCTGCTAGCCCCGTTGAGTTAATAATAGTACAAACAGCAAGTGTGCTGAGGTTTTCTTGCACATGGAAAACATCTTTAAGAACATTATACATTGTAACCTTTGTGTTTAAATGTATAGTTACTGTGGCCCATGGAAAATATCTTTAAGAACATTATACAATGTAACTTGCGTGTTTAAGGGTGCAGTTACTGTGGCCCAACTACAGTTTGGACCACTGAGGTGCTGGGAGGATAAGGACTCTGTATTAACCCTGCTCTAAAAACAAGCAGAGCATATGTGAGCCTGAGGAGGAGGCAGTGCAGAGGAGGCTGGGACACATCTGTCTGTGTGTGCTGTTGCTTGAACATCTAGAACGTGCCATGTGCATTTTGCATATTTGAAACCACTGGGGAAGATGCTAAAATGCAATAAATAACCTGTCTTGTGAAAAATAAGCACGGCTCTTCAGTGTTTCTAAAATTTTAGATTTGAATGCTGGAAATTAGAGGAAATTGTGAGGGTTTTTTTTTTTTTTTTTTTTTTTTGATACTTAAAATGTTTGGCTCTGTTTTAAAACAGAAATATTTAAGCGTACTAACACTGGGTTACAAAGTGGTCTCATGGTGTGCTTGGTATTTGGAAATGTATCAGTTTGTAAACCATGAACAGCCTTTGTGGTGGTTTCAATGAGAAATGTCCCCATAGGCTCATGTATTAGAATACTTGGTCTTCAGTTAATGGTGTTGTTCGGATAGGTTGTGGCACACTTAGGAGGTGAACGTTTTCTATAGGAGGTATGCACATCTCTCTCTCTCT
>NC_034592.1:60323321-60341414 GCF_900095145.1 Mus pahari
ATAGAACCAAGACTACCAGCCCAGAGATGGTCCCACCCACAAGGGGCCTCTCCCCCTTGATCACTAATTGAGAAAATGCCCCACAGCTGGATCTCATGGGGGCATTTCCACAACTGAAGCTCCTTTCTCTGTGATAACTCCAGCTGTGTCAAGTTGACACAAAGCTAGCCAGTACATTAGGTATTGTTATTAGTCTTCAAAATATGCCAGAATATATTACTATCCCCATTTCTCAGACCAGAAAACAGGCTCAGTACTCGGAAGAACTGAGAGCTGAACGTGAATAATCAGCTTCCAAACACTGGGCTGTCCTTTCTGATGAAGAAGGAGTCTAGTGCTAGTCCCCACGTCCCCCAGGGTCCCCTTGCCACATAAAGGAAAGGAATCAGAAGTGGGTGGGAACATGAATGGTGAGAAGGGCTTTGCAGCTTGCTTTACATAGCATAAGGAATCAAAAAACACAATGTGAGATCAGTGACATCCTGTGCTGGGTACATTTTTTTGGTCAGTTTGACACAATCTGAAGTCATAAGGGAAGAGGAAATCTCAACTGAGAAAGTGCCTCCATCACATTGCCCTATAGGCAGGTCTGAAGGTTATGTTCTTGATTAATGGCCTATGTGGGAGGGCCCAGCTCACTGTGGGTGGTACAACACTGGCCATGAGGTCCCATGTTGTATAAGAAGGCAAGTCACTGGGAGCAAGCCAGTAAACAGCTCCATGGTCTCTGCTTCAGTTCCTGCCTTCACATTCCTGTCTTGAGTTCCTAATCTGACTTCATGAGATGATGAGCTATGATGGTGGAGTTGTAAAGTGAATATACCATTTCCTCTTCAACTGGCTTTTGGTTGTGGTGCTAGTTGTGACAACAGAAAGCAAACTAAGAGAGATGGTCTTTTCTTAGATGGTGTTTCTGAAGGAAAAGCCACAAGGACCCATGGAATAGAACCCATGCAATGTCCTCAAAATGATGGCCTACAAACTAGATAGTCATGCGTGTTCCCTGTTTCTTTTATATATATGTATATATATATATAATATTATATAATATATTAATAAAATATGTAGTATATAATATACTAATTCTATATAATATAATATATTAATATAATAATATTGTAATATGGAATAACATGTTAATAATGTATAACTAATATATATTAATAGATATGTATTTATTAAAAATCAGGGACAAACTCATTCATCTCATTCATATCTATTAAGCCCTGGGTGGTGTGTGTATGTGTGTGTGTGTGTGTGTGTGTGTGTGTGTATGTAGGCTATTTTTCAATAGAGAAGCAGTCTATGACCTAAAAAAGGCTTGACCTTCAATGAATTAAATAATAATTTTACAAAAACCCAAAACTGAAAAAGTAGCTCAGTGGCAGAGTGCTTGCTTTGCATGTGCAAGCCCTGAGTTCAAGCCTCAGGACCCCAGGGAAATACAGTAGATAGATAGATAGATAGATAGATAGATAGATAGATAGATAGATAGATATTCTGCCTATTAGGCAAGAGAGCATTTGTTCACTAGCAATAGCTGTTTACTGTGGTTCTTCTCATATTCCTAACAGTCTTTTATTTAAAAAATCATGGCCCTCAAGGAAGATAGGGAAAACACAGTGGAGACTGTTCAATAAAAGCTTACAAATGCTTTAGCATGTTTCAGTTAGTTTTTTCCCTTGTTTTCTTCTGGCCATCTCCCACCCTTGATTAGTAATTTTACACACAAATAGTAAAGTATGAAATACTCTCTAATACTGTCACAGTGGTAAAAGTGTTTAGTTTTTATGACCTCGCTCCAGAGATGGATCTTTAGCAGTATGTAGTGAGGTTAATCCAGTGTGAAATAGTATAATACTTTCCTTATTTCTGTTCATTCATTTAGAAATTATGGTGCAAGTTCTAGTAAAAGCTTGATCTTAGAGGTCAGAGACGTGTTTGTGTTGAAAACATCATAATTTTCACTGTTGTTACAATTACTGTTGCTATTATTTACAAGTGATTAAAATGTTTCTAATCAACTGTAAAAATAAATAAAAAGGGTTATTTTCCATTTTTTTCTTCCCTCAGATTACTGGTAGAAGGTACCATTATGGATAAACCTTACTTTTCAAACATCAGAAAACAAATCAGTAGTCAGTCCCCTCTCTTCTTCCCCAAATAATTGCAATCTGAGACCCGGAAACCCAGCATTCCTGTCTCCTTTGCCAGGTTGCAAAGACAGTAGTCATCTTGGCTGCACTGTGCCATTGTGTAAAGGCAGAGAAAGAAACTGAGTTAGCCACTTAGCCATGTGGTGGTGAAAACAGAAAAAAAAATTTAATAACAAGAAGCCAGGATTCTTTCCATTGACCATTGGGCAACATTTAAAACAGATTCCCCCACTCCGATGCCTAGGTGGCAGCCCCACCTGTGTGGAGGTGCATTTACTGCCCAGAAGTCACAGGGCTCTGCTTCTCCAACACAAATCAGCTCTGCACAGAGTAAAATGAAGGCACCTCTCACATAAGCAGTTATGTTCACTCACCCTAATATCAGCACACCAAATGTTCCAGTTGGGCTTCTACAATGAGCTACATTCTAACTTAGCATCACAGTGGCTTCTAATTCCAATCTCTAATGAATGCTGGCCACTCCCGTGCTTCCTTTCATAAAAAAGATACAGTTCCTGCTTCTCACTTCATAAAAATGGCAAGAACAAGTTAACCTTTAGCTAATACAGATAAGAAAAGGTTAATATAAGTAGAACGAAAACACAGTTTTCCCACAATCTTAATTTTACAGTGAAATACAAAGCTCTTTAGGCTAGATAATTGTTAGTTTTTCTGGGGACTTACTGCATTACCCCACTTGGAAACCCATTAAGAATTAAAAGTAAACATGTCAAACAAGAACTGTTCCCTAATTAATACTAAGCCATATGCAAAAACATTCTTGAATACCAGGCTTAGTGGTATTGTATATTATCCTGTCCCTGCTTATAAAAAGCCAAATGTTTCTTCAAATAGAATTATAGAGCACCAGAGATAGCCAAAGTCACACAATGTAGCCGTCCATAAAGCATTCTGAAGATCAATGGAGCCTAGCTAGTTTTCTGTGAGAGGACCGAAACGTAAGCATATTGATCAATGGAGATGGTCAGAAGGATAAATTGTTTAAGAGAGGCACCCAAAGTCAGAGTTCAGTCCCTCAGTATGGTCTCTAGCTCCCTGTTTCAAGCACTATGTCACAGGGAGACGGAAGAAGTAGCAGCTAATGTCCCACGGATCTCTAGAAGTTAATGCTGGAGTTCAAGGGTAGAAACTAAAACCAGTCACAAATACAAGAACCCGAATAACCATCCTGATCCCTAAAGCTCTTATGCAGTCTTTACCCAAATATTAGCAGTTTTCCGAGAACTAAACCAAAAGTTTCCCAAGAAACAGGACCCAGCTGACTATACCATCTAAGTACATCACAGTGCAGAATACCATAGCAATTGGAGAGGGTGTGGGCATTGCCCTCATGCACTCACGCTGCCGAAATCTGTATCCATCCACATCACATCTCTTCTTTGGACAGAAGGTAGGGAGTTTCTGGGAGTCTAAGCATGGCTTCTTGCTGTGACATGTTCCTATTCTTCCCATATTGGTCACAGGTGGTGACATGGTGTCAGATGAATTTTAGGACATAAAGTCATCTAGAAGTTCACAGAGAATCACCTCCCACAGAAGAGACAGTGTGCTGGTGACAAATAAGTCTTAGGGAGTCCCATCTTCACTTCTACCGTCTTGGAAGAAGGAGTGATCATGAAATACAAGATAGATAAAATCAGAGATTACCCCCTTTCAGATTTCACAATCGAGTTTAGAAAAAGTGGATTCATTTGTGCTGTTCAGTCAGCAGCAAGCATACTGGTCCAGAAGACAATTCTATGTGCCCCCAAATTCTAGTGTTTTAGGCACTCCATAACAGTTTGTCAAACTAAATTATTGTTTCCAGACTCTGAATGTAGCCTCTGGTCTGAAAAAGCAAGCATATGTCTCTGAAAGTGCTTACCACGGTTACATGCCTACTGCATTTAAAGTCTGAAGCCTGTTAATGGAAACATATGTAGAATAAATGGGAGGGGTTGTAATGGGAGGAAAGGGTATCAAGACAGATTTTAAAAGTCATAAAATGCAGGTTTTGTTCTTCAAAAAGAGCATGCCAGTCTGTAGTTTAATTCAATAAAATGTAAAAACAAGGACCATAACGGTTTAGCTATATCATAGCAGGATACAGAAATTACAGCCTGTGCTGTAGAGACATCTACCCAGGACACCTGACTAGAATAGGTCCTTAGAGGAGGGGTGACTCCAGACAGCACAGACACAGGAGATCCATGGCTTCATCTTGAGGTGGAGTTCAAGGACTGTGTTCTTTATCTGTGAGGTCTGGACTCAAATCTCCCAAGCAGACTGGACTCTAACCAGTCACAGGAGAACAGCAGGTCCCTGGGTTTTGTACCATGTGCTCTATAGTGTTTGCCAACTTTGTTAGTGTTCACAGAGAGAGAGTTTATACTAAAGATAGAATGTATGGATCTGGAAAATCTTGATACAGAGAAACCACCGCTAACATCATTACAGTTCCATCAGGATATGATTTTATGAGATAGGGCGAGAGATGGGGAACTCCATGTAACTGTTGCATATGATAACAATATACATAGCAGCAACCCACCTCCAGTCAACAACTGGAATGTCCATTGAGGAGTAAAAGGCCTTTCTTATCATGTGTTATGTGATGAGAGAAGACTAGGCTGTAGGTTCTATTTTTAAGAATGCTTTTTTTCTTATTAGCTTTTCATAATTGAAATGTTGAGCACCCTCACAGGAGGGAAATCCAAACAGGTTTTTGTAAAAGCAGCACACAGTAGTCTGGAACCTCCTTGAAGTTAATTGCAGCGCAGCTCACTAATGAAACTTTCCGTCTATTAAATCTTAACGGGCATAACTATAAAAATGGCGCCAAGCTTGTTCCTGCTCTGGAATGTCCCAGCCAGCACTTGGTGACTTTTACCCTTTATCTTTGTAATTACTGTAATTATTTCGGAGTTGGAGTAGAATCAAGATCTAAGAATACGAGGATTACACACACACACACACACACACACACACACACACACGTCCTTTGGTATTTTTTTCCTATTTTCTCACGATAGGTAATGTTTGAAATGGACCTTCAATAAGTGTAGAAACAAGTAGCTAGCTGACTATCTGTTTCACTGCGGGTTCCACAGTGGTGCCAGAGACCTGGATCTCCTCTAAGTTTCAGAATGTATAGATGATACAACAGAAGTAATTTCTTGATAAGCTCATTTTATGTCTTATTTTTGATCACTCATACATTAATAAATAATTTTATAAGTAATATCAGAACGGAGGAAAGACACCAAAATGATTAGTTTTGATGATTGTCCTTGTATGTTGGATGGTCATTATGACTTTCACAGTAATTCCTGTTTTCTTAATTCTTCCTAATATTAAGAACAAATATTTTAGCAATAACACTCTGAGAAAATACATGTATTTTGGTATTGGTCTCAACCTTTTGCCCTAAATCATAATAGCTAGAGAAGGGAGATGTTTAGCTCAGGGATGAGTTTTGGAGTCAGATGAGGCCAGACTCCGTGCAGTCATCTTTATAGATTAATGCCTTGCTGCAGGAAAATGCATTTGTAGTTTAATGCCCAGTGGGCATGTTATTCCATTCCTATTTCCTCTTCACAAGGCAAATCACAGCCAAAAAGACAGCCTGAACATATATAGCTTTGGCTATGATAACTAGGACATAAAACGTGTTAATTAACTTCTGAAAAGTAAGTTTTGATTAGATTTCTAGCAACTGCCTCGCACTTGTCGATAAAGGGGTCCTTTAGCAAGATGCTGAAGATCAGCATTTCCCTGTGGCCATCATCAGTTCTTACAGTTCATACAACTGTCCCTTACATGAGGACACTAGGCATGGTGTAAGTCGATTGGCTGAAATGTGTGGTTTCCCTAACCGGGAGCAGGCGCCTACCACCTGGATTATTATAATTGCCCAGAAAGCTTGTGAAAATTCCTCAGCCAACTCCATCAGAATATGTCAGGGTGGCAGGTGAGGGTGGGAACTTGTGTTTGCCCCCCCCCTCCAATTCCAGGACCAAGCCACATGGGACACGGGAGAGGAGGATGTCTAACTTACTTCTGGTTTCTCCATATCCTGCAAACAAAGCATGTGGTGTCTTCAGCAGGACACTACCAGTCCAGTCCCTTATCAAATATTTCTTGACATTATCTTTTGCAGGGCAGAAGTTTTCTGTGGTCGTCTGCATCTTTCTTGATATAAATTTCTGATTGTTTGTTTTTATTTATTTCTCTTCTTCTTTTTTTTTTTTGCCTGTTTTTTTTTTCTGAGAGTGCATGTCTTTAAAAAGAATATACAACAATTTACACTTTAACACTTTAATAATTCAAGTTACAATTGGCCTCTATTTGACCTAAATTATATGTCAAAGAATTAAGGGAAAATACTCATAGGTTGGATAAAAAGTTCAGAAAATTGTCTTGGTTACAATAAACCTTAGAAGGCATCCTTAGAAGATATTCAAATTATCTGTGTCATATTGGGTGGATTGCAGTATTTAATACATTTCCATGAAGTGGTTCATTTCATGTAAGTTGCCAATTATTTGTGTATTGAGATGTTTGAATTATTGCCTTGTGATTCTTTTGATGTTTGCAGAATCTGCGGGGAAGGCCATTGTTTCATTCCTAGTGTTAGTCATTAATTTCCAGCTTTCCCTTTTATTTATGCCAGTCTTGTTAAAAGTTTGTCAATCTTGAACTTTTCAAAAAGCCAGATCTTTGTATCTGTCCTTTCTGTTGTATTTTTTTCCTTTTATTGATTTCTGCTCCTGAGCACTTCCCTTTGGTATCACTGCATCTTTTCCTAGGTTCTTGGGTGGGAGGAGTTTAGATTATTGACGTGTGAGTTCTCTGTTCCCCTTGTATGTGTAATTAGTACGATGCATTATCCTGTGATTTTTTTTCTTTTTTTTTATTATTTTCTTTATTTACATTTCAAATGCTATCCCGAAAGTTCCCTATACACCCCTCCCGCTCCCCTACCCACCCACTCCCACTACNTGGCCCAGGCCTTCCCTTGTGCTGGGNCATANAAAGTTTGCAAGACCAAGGGGCCTCTCNTCCCAGTGATGGNCGATTAGGCCATCTTCTGCTACATATGCAGCTAGAGACACAAGCTCAGGGGGTACTGGTTAGTTCATATTATTGTTCCACCTACAGGGTTGCAGCCCCCTTCAGNTCCTTGGGTACTTTCTCTAGCTCCTCCATTGGGGACCCTGTATTCCATCCAATAGCTGGCTGTGAGCATCCACTTCGGTGTTTGCCAGGCACTGGCATAGCCTCACAAGAGGCCGCAATATCAGGGTCCCTTCAGCAGAATCTTGCTGGCATGTGCATTAGTATCTAGGTTTTATCCTGTGATTTTTAATTCTATTGCATTATAGTCAGAAGATATACTCTAATTGATTTCTGTTTATTAATTTGAAGCTTTTAAAATAATTCTGGGCATGATCTTGGTCTGTATTATAAAGACATCTGAAAAGAATATATTGTATTACTAGGCAGAGTCACCTACAGGCACTTGCTTGGTTCAGTGTGCTTCCCAGTTTTTCTATATTCTTGCTGCTTGACTTCCCAATGGTTCTGCGGATGGCTGAGGGCAGGGCGTTGACCTTTCGAACTATATCTGTGGGTTCTCCATTTCATCGTTCTGTTTTGCCAGTTTTGCTTGACCTGATTTGAAGCTTTGTTTGTCGGTGAATGCCTGTGTACTTGGCATTTCTCTGGGTTCTTGGTGTGTCGATGCTTCTATCTTTGTGGAGGGTTTATCTCAGTCTCTAATAACTTTATTATCTCTGAGGTTTGCCTGTTAGTATAGCTGTCCCTGCTGACTTTGCACTGGTGCTTACATGGAACATTTATTTTTTTTTATCATCTTTGTATGTTTGATTATCTCTATCACATTTGAAGGTATACTTGAGAACACAACATAGCTGAGTCAATTCCTTTTAATTCCACTCATTCTTTTGATTGATAGATTTTGTTTACTTAAATTTAATGTAATTATTGACATGCTAGGGCATAAATCTTGGAATATTTGAATTTATTTTTATAGTTCAATTTTGTGTATGTGTGTGTGAATGTGCATTTTGTATCTAGGTGTGGGTACCTTCATGTGTGTGAATAGAGGCACACGTGTGCCATGTCACACGTCTGGGTCAGAGGATAATCATAGGTGTTAGGCCTCACCTTCTACCTTGTTTAAGACAGAGCCCTTTGCTGTTTGATACTAGCTGACCCAGGAGCTCCTGGGAATTCTCTTGTCTCCACCCACCCACGTCTTTATAGGAATTCTGAGGTTGTGGGTGCTCACTCTCTTAGTCATTGAGACCCCATGATCAAGACATTTTTTTTTCTCTGAAAATAGAAAACAGTTCATTGGAGCTGCCTTACAGTTTCAGAGGATTGGTTCCTTATTGTCCTGACATACTTCCTCCAACAAAGCCATACCTCCTAACCCTCCTAATCTTTTTGAACAGTTCTGCTCCCTGGTGACTAAGCATTCAAAGGGGGTCATTCTTATTCAACTCAGCACATTCACCCTATACATTCCATTCTATGTGGATTCTGGGGACTGGAAATCATGCACTCTTGTTTGCATAGCAAATATTTTTACCCACGGAGTCATCGCCCTAACCCTAGAATTCCATTTAATTTGTCCATTGTGTTCTTGGGTGTACCTCTTATGTGCTTTCCCCTGTGGTTGTTCTGCATATGTAACTTATCACAGTCTGCTGGTTGTATGCTTTCATAAGATGCCATTAAATTATGATAGAGCTGTCTTCATGTCTCACATATATTTGAAGAACATTACAGGTCAAACTTTGGTTTTAAATTATCAAGCAATTTAGAAATCTCTAAAGAAGTTCACCCATTCTGGGCTCTTCCTGATGCCCCAAGGTTCCTCTTTCATTGTTCTTTGCTGCTTAGAGAACTTTTCTTAGTAAGGTCGGCTGAAGACTGATTCTCTTAGTTTTCCCTCATGTGAGAATGTCTTACATTCTCCGACACTCCTGAAAAATATTTTCATGTGGTAAGAATTCTGAACTGAGAGTTCTCTTTCAATGATTGAGAAAGTTTGTGCTGGAAAGTACTAAAGAAAATAAATACCCAACTAGACATCACATGCTACCAAATAAAACCACCAGTACCAGTGACAGGTTACATCCTTTTAATTGTTGGCCAGCATATAGTACCTCATCCTTTCTTATAGTTTTCTTATTGAACTATGATGACAAAGATGTTAGAGCTCTTGTACTGGTCCCAAGGTCTCTGAGGGTCTATTTTTCCTCTATTTCTCAAATTGGATTTCTGGTTTTTTTTCCAGATTCTCTCCTGTGTCCCCCTTTTCTTGTGTTGAGCCCCAAGCTTTACTGTGTGTGTCTCTCTCTCTCTCTCTCTCTCTGTGTGTGTGTGTGTGTGTGTGTGTGTGTGTGTGTGTATTTCACTTGGTTCTTCAAGTACCTTCTAACTCAATGGAGATATTTTCTGTTTCCTTATAAATGCTTTCTGCTATTTCATTTATTTCAAGAATGTTCATAATTTCTCATTAAAGAGCCTTTGTTGTGGCTACCTTAAAATCTTGTCTGGTTGTTCTAGCCCACACTTTCTCAATCTTGGCACCTATGGAAAGATTAATTCCATCCAGTAGGCGACATTCTATCCCTATGCACACCCAGTGCTGTTCAAATCCTAATCCTTGGAACCTTTGAATTGTATTGCGTTTGGAAACAGAATCTTTGAAAATGTAATTACAGATCTTGGGATGAGAGGACCATTTGAGATTATCAGGGCATGTCCAAATCTGATGACAGACATTGTTATAAGGAACACACTCACACCAGATTGAAGAAGGCTCTTGTGACTCTTCACCAGTATTCATCTGATATCAGTCCCAGTGGTAGGGGAAAGCTGTATCGTAGGTGCTATGTGGGGATGAAATTAGTGATTAATTAGATGGCCTCCGATAGAGAAAGCAAAAAGCCAGAGTCAATATCTCCCCTAGGGCAACAATTTCAGTAGTGGTAGGATTTTCTAAGTAAGGTGTGTTGGAGGAGAAGTAGTTTGAGAACAGAAGTAAGATTACAGGTGTGGATTTAGTCCTAATGAATTTGAATAGCCATGCTCAGAACTAGAAGAGGGGGAAATCTCACAATTATTACCAAAAAAAAAAAAGCCGATAGCCTAAATAAATGGATTTTCAGTCTTATCTTCTGTAATACTGGGCCAATTTCTGAAATTCAACTTTTGAAGTGTTACCTGAGCTGATGTCATCAGACCCAGTGTGGTGTGAAAATGTGCAAAAGAGAAACTACCTGGGAGCAGCAGGCACCTGGCTCTCTTGCTCTGTATCTGGAGAGAAATGTCTGTTTCCTATGGTCCTGGGGTGACTGAGATCATCCAGGAAAAGTGGAATGTTGGAGATAGTATGCAGAGCCCCAAGGACCATCATCAAGAGACAACAGAGAGAGAAAGAGAAAAGTAGATGGAGGAATAGTGGGCAGAGTGGTTGGAGCAACAACAGACCCCAAACACGTAAAAGTAAGGCTGATGTGACTATCAGCTCACTGCATCTTGAACCCAGGATTCTGTCCTGCTGAGCTGCCTTCAGTCCTAGGCTATGCCCTGACTTGGCATATCACTACCCTTTGCTCCCTCTATACTTGTTCCAGCTCATTCTTCATTGGTAGAAAATATAGTCCTTTTCCCAGAAAGATGATGGCTGCCATAAATTATAAAGTTAGGTGAGAGAGTTTAGTTCTTAAGAGAAATAAGATCTGGTCTCTGTCAGACCTTCTCCGTGAAAGGAGGAGGGAAGTCCCTGGAGAAAGCATACGGCTCCTGCCACTTCCCATAAATAGGTAGGTCAGAGCAGCGCTGAGAGATAATTGAGGCAAATCGACATGAGGAACCCAAGAGGTGACTTTTGTACAAGGAATTCAGTGACAGCACAAAAAAGGGAGAGATGGGGAAAATTGTAGTAATCTTTCAACATGAAAACAGATTCAAAATTTTCATGCAAACTACGGGAATTTTTTTGTCTGCTCTACATCATCAAAAGACATTCTTCTTTAATTAGTGAAAGGAATTATGATTTACAACTTCATCTCACTTTCTCTCTGGAATATTTTTCTCTGTGTATTTTTAAAATGTGTGTGTGTGTGTGTGTGTGTGTGTGTGTGTGTGTGTGTGTGTGTGTGTGTGTGTATGTTATATGTATGTGTGATGTGTGCACTTGTGTGATTATGGGTATGGGTTTGTATGTACATGTGACTTGGGGTTCCATCTTTTTCACTGTCCAAGCATGCTTCCCTTCCATCCATGAAATTCCTTGCCACTCTAGATGGCTGCTGGACCCAAATCAGCACTTTGTGCAGCAAGTCAAACAAGAAATAAAGAGGGCCAAAAATTGTCCCAATCCCACTAGCAAGCTAGACTAGCTGACTAAAAGAAACTTCCTTTTCATTAGCCAGAACTCAGTTCTGTGGCCACCATGCCAGCTCCTTGGCAATCTAGAAGACAATGCCTTCCATTTTGGGTAACCACGTGTCTAGTCTCAGTCAAGGTTGTAAGGTAAGGTAATTGAACCGTGTCTCATATGATCCATTGCAAACCACTGTAAGAAAGGCAGACACAGCTCTGAAGCATGAAGAGCCCCTGAAGGACATTGGACAAGGAATGATATGAGCAGCTCTGGGCTTTAGAGTGACCACAGGGTTCTTCTAGTGGAGTCATCACAAGGACAGGAACGCTGTTGGCCATGCTTGCTTCTGCATCCACACGCTCAGCACCACTCTGAATTATGAAAGAAGAACCAGTGAAGATGGAAGCTAGAAGGGCAGAGGGGGCTACAAGAGTGAAGCTCTGAACTCAGGTCATACAAGTGGGAACAGCTCATGGCTCGAGAGCACAGGAGGACCCAACAAGGACATCAAATTGGGACCTGGGAAGGGAATTAAGAATACTCACAAATTTTCAGTGTGAACAACTTGGAGGACGGTATCCGACTGGGCAGATGGCTTCAACTTCACAAATTCTTGAGCCCAAGATGGGGAACTGGAGGAGAAGCTACCAAACACAGAATTGATACAAGCTCGATTCTGGATGTGGTAACACTGCATTGTTCACTAACCACCTCAGAGGTGATGTCCAGAGTGAACTGCCACTGAGTCTCAGGAACTCAAGAGAGACCTCAGATATGTACACAAACCCGGACTCACTGGCCTGACGGATGGGTAGGAATTGACATTGTGGATAAATTTTTGTGTTAAAAATCAAATGTGAAGGGGGGGGAGAAAGAACAGGACAGAGGGTAGGAGGATGAACTCTAGAAGAACTACAACCTTTAAGGGATGGACATAAAGATAAGTAGAGGAACACTGTGAGGAATACCAATTCAGAAAGGCTAAGGTAAGACTGAATAAAAATACAGGTGCAGGAAAACTCTCTCTCTCTCTCTCTCTCTCTCTCTCTCTCTCTCTCTCTCTCTCTCTCTCTCTCTCAGGGGGAAGGAGGGAGGGGGAGACAGTTAAAGATTCTAGCAAGAGATGAAAATTAAGAACTGAAATGTTAATGAATTTGACAATTCACAGCATCTAGGTCAGTGGATGCATAGTGACAGAGCAGGGCACCTGGCCGGGTGATCTGAAGGAAATGAGGAACCGGGGATATGAAAGCTAAAGGAGGGCAGACTAGGAATAGAGGTAGTTAGAGGCTGGTATATATTATACAAACTCAACCAAAGGGATAAAATAGCTTAGCTGTAAAACTCAATGTGTGAGGGAATTACTTAGTTTTAGATTCAACATATTCACATTTATAAAGTACTAACTTTATGCTAAGAAAGTATGCTGGCACCTTCTCAAACTTATTATTTTTGTATGGAAAGCCAGTACCCTTTGTGACGAGTGAACAAAGTTGAAGAATACTTTCTTTCCTGGCAATAGAATAAAAGTCTCCTAGAACATTGTTTTAACAGTCCAGGTTCATAATAATACATTTTCCCCAAAGCATTCATTCATCGAAGTCTTTCTTATCATCGATGCCATTAGAATTCACTGGTTTGATCTATTTAATAACATCTTGGTCAGTTAAAATTATGTTGCTCTATCCCCCTTTCACCGCATTTTTGTGGCAACTTCATTTGGGAAACAATGAGAAAAATAAATGCACAGCACAGCTCAGCTGTCTAACTTCCTCTGTGGCTAGGCATTTCCTCGCCTTCCGCCACAGACATTCCACGTAGGACGCTGCTCTGTTAAGAACTGGGACTGCTGTGCAAACAGACCAGGAACACACAGACCCAACAGATCTTTCTGCTCTGTTTCTTTCTTTTGTTTTTTTTTCTATGTTGTTTTTTTCTATTTTTCAAGACTGGCTGAGTGAATCATAATTACTGGCAAGCCTTTCATCATTGTTTGACTATCACACTTGACAATTTGAGGCTGTGTCAAATAGTTCATCCTTACATTAAAAGAAAACGATAAAATTGCCTCTTGCAAACTGTCTTCAGGTCTCACCTTCTGGCTTCTTTCCAAGCACCACAGTTGTTCCTACGGTCAGTTATGGTTACTTCTTGGATTCCGATCCTGCCTTCTGTGGATGATTGCAATATCCTACCACTGAATTAGGGTTGCTTCTCAAGGGTTTTCTAACATTCCCTTTGCAATAATTGCAAAGTCACTTATCTCACAAGGGACCCTTGTCCCAACACACCTGGAAGGGGTAGAGAGGCCTCTACGTGAACAAACCCTTCTCTCCATCTCATTTGGATTTCTTGGCAAACCCAGGAAGTCCCCTGTGTTATACCGTTGAACCCAGAATACTAAAAGTAAACTCTGAGAGTTGTTTTTTTTTTTTTTTTTAATTTTCATCTCCACAGAACTAGAGTGGAATAACTTTTGTCCCAGCCAAGGAGACACAAAGCCCTTCATTACAACGTTGACCTTTATCTGTCCCTTCTCAAATGGAAAGCAGCCACTCTTAGATTATAAAGGTCCATAAATCTACTGGCTCATATGTCTATTTTAACTCCACAGAAAAACTAATTTTTTTACAAGCTCCTTTGTTTCAACTAGTTTTTACACTGCAGTCATTCTCTGCCCCGCGCAAAACGAGTTCTGTTATTTGGTTGTCACATGGTAAAGTGAGCCTAAAGCTCACTCATAATACCTCTGATGTCATAAATATAGTTATTTTTCAATAGTTGGGTAGAGATATAGGTGTGGCCTGTACCTCCTTCTGATTAAAAACCTCCACTGAAGTATTGAAGTCATTGCACAGCCGACAGTAGATACCCAAATGGATCAGTGCTCTTTAAAGGTCAGCAAATCTCTTTCTCTACACATCTCAAAAACTCCCATTGAGGCAGATGGGAGGATCCAAGGGAAGTTCCGAGAGACACAGAGAGAAGGATGGCTTACAGCACTCAGCACACAAAAATGCCTATGAAAATTCCATACTCATTTCTTTGAGTGGGAACTTTATTTCTAGTGGATAATTACTTGCTTTTACAGTTCTTTTATGAGGTTGTGACATTTTTCTACTTGGGGTGGTGGCTCAAATCTTTAATCCCAGCACTTGTGGGGCTAAAACAATTAGACTCTCCCAGGGCTCAAGACCAGCAAGGACTATGAGACCTCCAGGCTAGACAGAATGAGACGCTGTCTTAAAAAAAGAAAGAGAGATTATATACTCTGGGGTATCAGTTTCTGGTTTCTGGCCCTCCAGGCAGTGTCAGGGGTAGGAGTAAGGTCTCTCTTCACAGCATGGATCTCAAGCTAAACCAGTCATTGGTTGGCCACTCCCTCAATTTCTAAGCCACTAATCCTAGTGTATCTCATGGGCAGGACAAACTGTAGGTCAAAGGTTTTGTGGCTGGGTTGGTCTCCTAATCCCTCTATTGAAGTCTTGCCTGGTTATAGGAGATGGCTGGTTCAGGTTCCATATCCCCCCGTTGCTAGGATTCTTAGCTAGGATCACCCTCCTAGATTCCTAGAAGTCTCCATTGTCCTACATTACAAGTTTACCTCAGAGACATCCCACCCCATTCCAGTTGTCTCTTCCAGTAATCCCTCCCTCCATCTTACCCACACTTTATCCTTCCTGTTTCCATCCCTACCCACACCCCTGATCAGTCTCCTCCACATCCACCTGTGATATCTGTTCTATATCCCCTTCTCAGTGAGAGTCACATGTCACCTCTTGAGCCCTCCTTGTTCCTTAGCTTTTTGAATCTGTGGATTGCAGCATGGTTTCCCTTACTTCACAGCTAATATCCACTTGTAATTGAGTATACATCATGCTTGTCTTTCTGGATCTGTTGATTGGTACCTCACTCAGAATGATCTTTTCTAGTTCTATCCATTTGCTGGCAAATTTCATGATGTCATTGCTTTTAATAACTGAGTAATAGTCCATCATGTAAACATACCATATTTTCTTTATCCATTCTTCAGTTGAGGGACATCTAGATTGAACCAAACATGAATGAAAATAAAAAGTCAGTGAAATGATCCTAATGATATTCTGCTACACTCATAGATTGGCATCTAGCCCAACTGTCACACCAGAGAAGCTTCACCCAGCAACTGATGGAAGCAAATGTAGAGACCCACAGCCAAACATTAGACAGAGCTTGGGGAATCCCATGGAAGAACAGGAGGAAGGATTGTGGGAATCAGAGGAGTCAAGGCCACCACAAGAAAACCCATGGAATCAACTAGCCTGGGCCCATAGGAGCTCCCAGAGACTGAACCATCAACTATGGGGTCTGAATGGGACTGACATAGACCCTCTGTATATATGTTACAGTTGTATAGCTTGGTCTTCTTGTGGGATGTGGAGTGAGTGGAACTATGTCACCAGACAAAAACCAGGATGGTAAACTGGGTTCAGAACCCCCAGCACCCTCAGACCTGAGGGTAGTAGGATTTTCATCTACTTCCGACCTGGATCCAGTCCTGGAACATGAGACCACAACCCCCTTGGGAAGATCATGACGACTAGTCAATGTAGCACAGAGTTCTTCGTGCTAATGAGGTTTCTAGATGAGCTGGCCCAGAGGGTTTAGTCAATAAGCTTCCTTTCCTGGACATTCCTTCCTGCAAAAGATATTTAATCTCTGGTCCACCCTAGGTAATTCGTATGCATCTATTCTCCATGATGAACATTCAGTAAACAGTTTGGAACCAAGGACTGTCTCTCTCATCAAGAACCACCATGGGAGAAAGCCTTCATCATGCAAAGTCTCCAGCAGAACCCCAGCTTCAGCCTCAGCCTGCATCTCACCCAGACTGGACCCCCATCTCAGGCTATGTTCAAAGCCCAACACCTCCCATTTTGTCTGCCTGAGCAGAGTTCATACACTCTAGCTGTGAGACTGAATTTGGAACCACAGTAGAACTCCTAACAGTGAGAGCAGGGGCTATCTCTGACTCTGTTGCCTGTCTTTGGAACCCTTTCTTCCTATCGGGTTGCCTTGTCTAGCCTTCATAGGAGAGGAGGTGCCTAGCCTTACTGCCTTTCATATGCCATGGCTGGTGGATATGCATGGGAGACCTGCATTTTTCTGAAGAGAAATGGAGGAGGAGTGGGTGGTGGGTGGTGAAAGGGGAGGTAGGAGGGAGGGAAACTGTAGTTAGGATGCAAAATTAATTAATTAAAAAGGGAAAATGATGATGTTTTCAAATTCATTTTTAAAAAACCAAGATATGATTTACAGTAGAGATAGGGTTAGGGTGGACTTCAACCAGAACAGAGTTTGAGGCCACATTTGCAAAGGCAGAAGATAAATGATAGGCAGAATTGCTAATGGGGAACACAGGCGGCAAAGGACCCACAGATCATGCCCTGGTGCTCCTTCTGTTCCTGAGGTCAGATAGATTCCCCTAGCTCCTCTACTAAGCAACATTTACAGGATCTTTTCTTCATACTCTGAAGGATGTAGATGACAAAGAAAGTCCAGTATTTTGAATTTTTTAAGTGGAAAATGATATAGGAACTAAAGCAAAGGCAATCACCTTCCCATGTCTGTCTGCCAACTTTATAAATTCTCTATAATCTAGGGATGCGTTGGGCTCCTTGGGAATCTTTCTGTGGCCAGCGGAAAAATTATTGCTTTATCTCCTACAAAAATAAAGGATCAAGGGATTATGGAGAGAGAAAATGCCTTTTGAACATGTTTTTCTGCCTCTTGGTAGAGCACAGAGCTCAGACTGGTAAGATGCTACTTGCCTTTTTCTGAGACTCACATTCCTTTTATTATGGTGGCTCCAAACTCATCCTAATGTTCGAAAGCACACACACACACACACACACACACACACACACACACACACACACATCACTGAATTATTCATCCCCTTTCAAAAGCATATACGTTACAGACCCCACCCCTCCTAACCCTCCTCCATGACTCTACCCTTCCATTTCTCTCCCATAAGAGCACACAAACCGCTACATCAGAGGGGGAAACCAATTTATTTTCCAAACAGATTCCTCAATTAGTTGTATTCTGGCCAACTAAAATTAAGCTTGTGGGTTTCTAGTTCTTTCAGTTCCTCAACACATTCAGAATGCTGAGGAAACACACACATAAACACGCACACACACACACATGCATGTGCATGTATACATGTGTGCTTTTCAGGTCATAGTTAAAAAAGCATCAGGTCTCATTGGGCATATCCTGGCCACAGAATGTAAAGGATATTGAGTTCAACATTCTCTAGAAGTTGTTAAATATCAAATTCAACAAAGTTCTTACTCTGTGGGCATCATTTGTCACCCCTACCCCCTAATAAAAGTAGGGGGCATAGAGTTGGCTAAGAGTTGTTAAACTGGAGGTCGGAGTCTTAAATCTTGGGCACACAATTTTCTTCCTATAAAATTAAACACACAAACACACACACACACACACACAGAGAGAGAGAGAGAG
>NC_034592.1:60341470-60423875 GCF_900095145.1 Mus pahari
GGAATCACGGCTATTCTGATCAGATTGAGGGAGACACTGTGTGTGAGAGAGAGAGAGAGAGAGAGAGAGAGAGAGAGAGAGAGAGAGAGAGAGGCAGTTTAGGAAGATGTTTCAAATCATGGGACCCGAAAGAATAGGTGTCACCGTTTATTTGTAACACCAGCTCAGGGAATTAGCTCAGGAGTATGCTGACTAGCTAGAGTAGTGGAAATGCCAGTATTCAGCGAAAGATGCTGCCTCAATACGTATGCTGGAAAGCCTTCGAGGGAGACAGCCAATGTGGACCCCAGGCTTCCGCATGCACACACATTCCCATACACCAGAACACACTCAAGACACGCATACAAACACACATCACACACATGAGAAAAAAAAAAACTTAATTCATTTCTTAGCTAAAGAAACCAAGCTAAAACTACTTTCTAGTCCCCTACAAAACCCCACCCCACCCCCGTCGCTCACTCCTTTCTAGTTTCAAGACGGCTAGCCCAAACCTGAGGTTAGCATTGTAATTGTATCTAAGGCACAATATATGAGTCACTGAAGCTACATTAACATTTCACTATGTGAACTCTCCAGCCCCTATGCTCAGGCGTAGACTTGGAGTCACAGTGGGGTAGAGAGTCTGGGCCACTTACCAGCTTTGTGGCCTCCCATGGTCACTGTATGATGCATAGTCTATGTGGAAAGTGGGCACTCCAGTGCAGGCCGCTAGGGCTACTGCGAGACCAAAATGAGATCCTCTGTGTACCATACTGAGCACAGAAAGTCACACTTAGTGTGGCTTGTTCCACTGTCTTCCTGGTCATCTCTGCTCACCTTGCCTGCTGACAGCAAAATGGATTTCTCAGAGGTTTAACAGGCCAACTGACCAACTGCTTCAGAATTATCTGGGAGTTTATGCATAACCTGGCTTCCTGCTCCCCATCCGCAGCATGGACCTGTTCATGCGGTAAGTCTGGGAAGAGTTTTAGAAGCAAGTATTTTCAGAAATCATCTCCCATGTCTCCTGTACCCACCCATCAGACTGAGAAGCCACAGCCACCGACGTTCTGAGATGCATGTGCTAATTTCTGGATACTTGGTTCCTTCTTAGAATGGGGAACAACATACCCATGGAAGGAGTTACAGAGACAAAGTTAGGAGCAGATCCTGAAGGAATGACCATCCAGAGACTGCTCCACTTGGGGATCCATCCCATAAACAACCACCAAACCCAGACACTAGGCAGATGCCCACAAGAGCCTGCTGACAGGAGCCTGATATAGCTGTCTCCTGTGAGGCTCTGCCAGTGCCTGGCAAATACAGATGTGGATGTTCACAGTCATCCGTTGGACGGAGCACAGGGTCCCCAGTGAAGGAGCCAGAGAAAGTACCCAGGGAGCTGAAGGGGTCTGAAGCCCCACAGGAGGAACATCAATATAAACTAACCAGTATCCCCAGAGCTCCTTGGAACTATACAACCAATCAAAGAAAACACATGGTGGAACTTGTGACTCTAGCTGTATATGTAGCAGAGGTTGGCCTAGTCGGTCATCAATGGGAGGAGAGACCCTTGATCCTGTGAAGGTTCTATGTCCCAGTATAGGGGAATGCCAGGACCAGGAATGGGAGTGGATGGGTTGGGGAGCAGGGGGATAGGATGGGGATAGGGGATTTTTGGAGGGGAAGCTAGGAAAGGGGATAACATTTGAAATGTAAATAAAGAAAATGTCAAATAAAAAAATTAAAAAAAAAAAAAAAGAATCAGGCATTTTCAGAAGTCATTCCACAAGTCTCCTGTACCCACCCATCAGACTGAGAGCCACAGCCACCGACGTTCTGAGATGCATATGTGCTGAGTTCTATTTGCTGACAGGGCAATCGGTGGGTCTTTCTTTCAGTGGATAGTCCTTTTTCTGTTTGGGTCACAGCCGCGTCTCTTCTTCCACTCTACAAATTCAGGGAATTCTGCTTCAGGTTCTTGAACACTTGCTGTTTATGGCTGCCTCACTTTTGAACTTACAACCTCTGACTTTTGTATTAGATCAATCTTGGAACACCCTTCAACTCCAGAAGCAGAAGGCGACTGTCACTCTTTCATGCTCCCTGCTCTTTGCCCCGGGAGTCTACGTGTCCCTGTGGGCATACATGCTTGTGTACACAAATTCTAGATCAAAGAATGTTTGGTCCACGCTAAGCTCCACACTCCTACACAGACTTTGGCCTGCGCAGAAGAGGCCTCAGGACAGAGGGTGGATGAGGAGGCGAAGGCAGTGGTGGTAGCCCAGCCACTGGCGCTGTGGCCAGCAGCCCTGACAAAGTGCGGCAGCCTCCGTGATGAGGAGAGTCCCCTGCTCTGGCCCCTGCCAAGTTTGCATGAAAATGTCCTTGATAAGGTTGGGGGAAAGTGGCTCGTGAGGCATTAAGATGTTCTCCAATTATGCTAAAAGGTAGGCAATCTTAGGAATATTTGATAAGGTTCAGCAAAGAGACAAAGACTCGGCGAGCATACTAACACGGCAGCATCTGGGCCGAGGATGTTCAGCCCCTTAGTGCAGAAGTGATTGCTTCTTGAAGATGCCTGACCTCAAGCTCCCAGACGCAATGCTACTGCTTTGACCGCCTCCTTGCAGCGCTGGGAAGCCATCTCCAAGTCCTACTCCTTGTGCTGCAGGAAAGGATAGGTTAAACTGAGTGCTTGGACTTAGTACTAACAGACAATACGCCAGACCTGGGGTGGGAGGTGAGGGGTGGAAGGACTGTGGAGAAAAGAGAGGAGAGTATACGGAGGCCACAAGGTGGAGAGAAAGACTGTTCAGTGTGACAGTGTGAGGGAGGAAGATTCCTTCCCTCCCTCTCTCCCTCCCTCCCTCCCTCCCTGCCTCCCTCTCCACTCCCCTCCCCTTTCCTCTCTCCCCTCCCTCCTGTACTCGCCTACATGTGAAGTTTTCACATCCTCTGCATGTATTAAGCCTCAGAGGGGAGGTGGACAGACCTGGAGGGAAAGTTCACGCTAGGGGTGCACTTTAGAAGCTCTTTAGTCTGAGGAACAGGGCCCGCAGAGCTCTCTAGGTACTGTAGGTAGCTGAAGGACTTGCCTTGACCTTGCTTCTTTCGGCCACAGTGTCTATCCAGAGGCTACTCCACAGCACTGCAAAACCAGCTTTAGCAGCCAGTTCCGCCACACCCTGTCAGTCCCTTTGCCATTCTTGTTTTGTCTTGTTTTTTATAGCTCTGCTTAAGCCAGGGTCTCACTCTGGAGAGCAGACTGGCCTCAACCACCTTTCCTTTGTGTTTAAATGACGAGTGAACAGGAACATACAGCTGAGACATAGTAGTGTGGAAAGTCTTGTTATTCTTTCCAGCTGTGCCCACTTGTTTGGTTCTTGAAAACTGTAATGGCCTCACCGCTAATCTCAGATATAAGACTGGGCTTTAAGGAATCTTCCTCTCAAAGAGGAAGCTGTTCAGCTGAAAATCTGTCTTTCCCAAGGAAGATGCTTTACTTGGAAAACCTTTCATGGACCTAGGAAGCAAACTGTGCAGAGATTTTTTTTTTTTTGTCTTTCTACTTTTTAAGAGATGTCACATGTGGAAATATGCCAAACATACTATATGCATATTCCTTGTATGCTACACAGATTTCTTTAAAGAATGACACCATTTGTATTGGCTCCCAAGACTCTAAAGGACCCCAGAGCTACCTAACGTCTTTCCTGGAGAGAACTGGGCATCAGAGAATCAAATGATCCACTGAACATCACCCAGCTTGCCCAAGACTGCAAGTGGTGGTAACGAAGTTAACCCCAAGAAGCAGCTACTGTCAATCAGATCCACACTAAATACTGTACCTTCTTTATTCATGGCCTATGGAGTGAATAGTATTTATTCTCTGTTTTGAGAGGAGCAGGGGAAACGTGGGGGATTAAGTACTGTCTGCTGTTTACTAGTCAATGATTTCAAAAACCAGCAGAGATGACTTCCGAACATAGGGGACCATAACTGAGAAGCAAACGCACCCGGAGCCAGCTGCCAGAGCGTGTTCTGACAGATGCTGGCAGACCCCGAACTACCAGGACAGCACTCACATGCAGAAGAAAATAGAAATTAGAGTAAGGTATTATGTTTTAAACTTTTATAGCTCTTCATGGTCATTGAATTCTAACCAGTATTCTGGAGAATATTACAGAGGAAAAAAATGAGCCTTGTAATATGGTCTAAACCTACTTAATAGTTGTGTGTATTAAAATAGCATCTAGAAAAGATATAACTGGGTCCCTTCAAAGCACATCTTTTTTTCCCCTCAAAGCTTTAAAAGACTGTTAGAAACAAGAGCATGTTTCTTTTTATTATTCTTAAAGTATTAAAGAAAAACACCTTGACTTTATCCTTTCTGATCTCTCCTATTTATCAGGCTGACATTTTGAAATTTGGGTTTGCTATGAAAGTAGCTTAGCCAATGAAAGCACATGGTGTTGGGGCCAGTGTCTTTTTTGAGCACCAGGACTCCTGCCTTCATTGTTCTGCTGCAAAATTACCATAGCTATTTTTAAAGCTGTGCTGTAGCCTTGTCTGTTGTGAACCATCTCTTCCCTTGGCTCACTGGTCCCAGTAGCTTTTCTAGTCCTATGGATGAGCCATCCCTCATGTAAGATTTCCGTGGCTTCTCATCTATTTATAATTGTTTCACAAAAAGTAGAAAATCATGTTCATGCCCTACATACCACCTCCTCAATCTACAATACTCGCTGACTGAAGCAATGACCTGTCATGCTTAAACAAATAGTGTAGGAAGCTGAAGAGATGGCTCAGTGGTGAGGAGCATTGGCTGTGCTTCCAGAGGTCCTGAATTCAATTTCTGGCAACCACTGGGTGGCTCACGACCATCTATAATGGGATCTAATGCCCTTTACTAGCATTCAGGTACACATGCAGACAAAGCATTCATAAAATTAAATGAATGTTAAAAACAACAACAACAACAACAACAACAACAGTGTAACAGAGAGGACACTCGGGTTCTTACAAGATAATGACACATCAAATGAAGCTTTGGGAGGTTAGATAATGATTCTTTTTTTAAAACAGGGACCAGTGATGTACTCTGGCAAGTCTCTTTGGTATACATATGACTAATACAGGCCACTGTCCTGGACTGATTCTTGAGAGGACTCAATGTTCTACCATCCAGGACTCTATGGTACAGTCTCCATGATTCCGACCTGGCTGGTGCTACTGAATGGTCGTGTCATGCTTACTGTAATATTGTGGTGACTTAAGGCCTTTGTCCTCTGCTGGTGGTGTTGTCTAGATGTCGTTCTGGGCTACATTCCTGGATGTAGATAACACAAAACTTTTCATCTATGTGTTAATTCAGTTGGTCATTCGTGCATTCACCCATCCATTCACTCCACAACTAGACTACCAGTGAATCAAACTTTGTAAGCCCTTATTCTAGAATGTCCCTGATTTTAGGCTTACAACCTCAAACATTTCAGAATTGAATTCTGAACCTTTGCATTTTGGTAGAATTGTAAGCAAGGACACCATTTCTGGACTCTTACAAAGAAGCAGTGTGATTCGTGGCTTAAGATGACAAACTGTGGTGATGGGCTTGAACCTGACACAACTTAGATGTTGGGAGACCCCCTCAACCCCCGAATCCTCAGTTACCTCACACTTAAAATCAGAATACTCTATCACCATAGGGTTTGTATACGAATCCCACAAATAGATAAGAAAAAAAAAAGCCCTCAAAAAACTGAGTAAGTGTGAAGTCCTCCTTCCTGTTAATGTACCAAGCACCAAATACTATGGTAAGCATGCTATATAAATTGACGCAATGAAATCTACGGTTCAGGCGTAGATTTCAGAGCAAACCAAGGCTTCAAATGTTAAGCAGATTGCCTAAGTTTGGGTAGGTGCACTGAGGTGTAAACATAGAAGCCCAATCAGGGATCCCACCAATGGTGCCCATTCCCTTCAACTCTCTTACACTGAAGTGACCGTGGGGTGGTCAGATGTGCTGTGCTCTGACCCAGGCATCCTTGCTTCATGGAAGTGGGTAAACACAGGTCCAATTCGGAAAGCAAAACACCCTAATCAGCTGTGTGGTCTCCCGAAAAGTGGACAGGGCTTTGGCTAACTTCCTTTGTTCTCTGATTTTCCTTTCCTGTGATTCCTAGTGACCGTGGGCTTCCTCAGACATCTGAAACAGGAAAGCCACACCTTCCCATTCACCGAGGGGGTTTCTTGGTACAAAACTGAGTTACATTGAGGGTTGAGATCTTCCTGGAGTCCTTTAGGTCTGTACAGAGATAGAGTCAAAACAAATACTCTTACTCTTAGTAGAAATGGTATGGGAAGAAATACTAAAATTGTTCAGTAACTAATGAAACGATGGTGCATTTGCTGCCCCCTCAAAGAAATTTAAATTTACCTCAACTTCTAAATATTGTCTGAGTACAGAGCACACAACAGGAAATAGCGGGGCCTGGATTTTACTGGCAGGTTTCAGATCCTTCAGAGCTGTTGCACTGTGCAGTTTTACATCCTGCCCAAGACAGTCTCTTTGGTCAGAAAATGAATTTTTCATATATATATATATATATATATATATATATATATATATATATATATGAATTGTTTTTATCACAAATTATTTGTCTAGTTATTATAATCAGAGTAATACATGAATTATCAATATCTGCTGAATAGACATAAAAATAACATTTCAGCAGCAAAAATAGATGAAATGAAGGTTTTTATTGAGTACTTTTTGTATGCCAGTTATATTGGGTACATTATCTCATTTAATCATAATGGTTATGAAATTGGGTATTTTAAATTTTGCTTTTATTATAGATAAAAGAACTAAAGTGAAGTACAAACTGATTTATCTTGCCCAAGCACACACAGGGGATGCCTTGCTTTTCAGAAAAAAAAAAAAAAAATTGACATCCTTTCCATAGATTCAAACACAACTCAAGAAACAGTTGCCCATCTCTGAACTACATTTCCCAGCTTCCTTTGCACCTTAATGAAGTCACTCTCAAATCATCAGCTGGTTGGATGCAGAAAACACAGAGCTTCTAGGAGACTGAGAACCAGCCCCAAGACAAAGGAGCCTCTTCCCTCAATCAGATCATGGGCACAATAACTCTTGAGGAACCCCCAGAATATTTGATTGTTATGCAAGAGAAAAAAAATACAATTCTGCTGTGTTTGTACAAAGAACTGTAATTCCAAATCTATTTGAGACAGCCGTCAGGGTGACCCTAACTAATATAAAAGATTACTCTGGAAGAGCCAAAAAGAAACGATGGCATCCAGAGACTGCCTTCTTAACTGCTGAGCGAGGGCCTCTAGGGAAGGAGGCCCAGTCTTCTCCCTGCAGCTCCCACATGGAAGAAAGGTAAAAGAAGGTACGGATGCTATAAAGAGCCTGCTTGTGTCTCGCTGTGTCACACTTAGTTGTGACTATAAGAAAACAAACAAATAAACAGGAACAATAAGACATTATCTTGAAATGCTGCTCACAGGAAGTTTAATTTCTTTTCCTTCTCCATTCAGCTTTAGAGACGGCGTGGGTAAAGTAATTATTCTAGACACATTCTTCAATGAATCGGGTAATTTTGATTCTCTAGAATTGAGAAGTATCTCTTTAATGCAGTGATGCTCAAATCCTACAGCACTGACTGAAGTTGGCAGCTGGCCATGGATTTTGAAGCTAACTAAAGTCTCAAGCAATCTGGATTTCCAAGTTCCTTCCTTGTGCCATTCCCCCCACTGCCCTTCCCCCACCCCAACACACACACTTCCCCTCAACCATTCTAGCTATCTGGACCAAGGCATACCTTTTTTTTTTTTTTTTTTTTTTTTATGAGCTAAATTTCCTAGATGGTTATGATTTTAAAATCTCTGGCCTCAGAGTGCTATAATTACCTCTTGATGATGTAATTAGTAACAAAATTTAAAAGGGTGTCATGGGACACCTAGAACCTTTCCAAGGCGTCCACCTCGTTTATAAAAGGTTTCGAAACACTCCCCTGGCCAACTTCCTCATAAAATCGGGGCTCCCAAGGTAACAAAATTCACTTCCTTCCAGCCTACACTGTACATTGACCTATGCAATAATGTTCGGTTGAAGAATATTATAAATGTTGTCAGTGACCAGTAACTCACAAGCACTCTCATTACCTTACCAGCGACGGAGGCAGGTGTGCTGAAGTTAGCACCCTGGGATACATTAGACATGATGTAGGGAATTAGTCATTAGTCCCCATAAGGTGGTGCTTTTTTCCCACTGTGGTGATATGGAGGGTTTAACACAAGAGCTTCAGTGTGAGAGCTGAGCCACTCTCTGGCAGCTTACATGCTGGCTAATGAGAGCCCAGCAGCCAGCCCTGAGTTCACATGGGATGGCAATTGTCCCCTCCACCCTGCTTCCATCTGTCACCCCATCACGATGACGGTTACTGAAGAGAATCAGGGTGCAGCCCTAACATGAGGGTTGTAAGAGCCCATTAAAACAGCTAAGTGACCCCCCCAACACACATGTCCTCAGCCTGCTTGCATCTGCTTTATTTCTCCAACATGTAAGTATTACCATATCAAATGAAAGAAGCTGGGTCATAGCAAACTCAGCACATGTCAAGGAAAGATTTAAGTGGCGTCCAATAAAGCAATGCCAACCTTAACATTGAAATTCTGGTTTACAATGGCAACTTCACCCTATTGGTGAAGAATCAGTGGGTGAATCTCAAAAGCTTATGGGAATCTGTCCGAAGTTTCTAGAATTGGCCTAGTATTTCAATGACCTTGGGACTTTACGTGGATGTTAGATGTACAGATGAGCAAGCAGAGGGTCCGTGTTTTATGGAAAATCATATGTGGCTTGGAAGGGAATGAAAGAATTGTTGTCAGAATGATCTGTGACATTACTGAGAGGGAGAAAGGCAGCTCAGTGAAGAATGAATTCCAATGCAGTCTTGCTGATCAGGACTCTCAGCAGGAGTAAAGATGTTCATAAGAGATGAATGTGGAAATGGCTTCCCAGCGAAGGCACAACGGGTGTTTCAAATGCCCTATAGGATCTAGACTAGTATTGGGTCTGTCAACATCAGAACTGGACTATGGAGCTTGGAAGAAATTGTGGAGAGAAAGAAAGGTTCTTGCTATCTTTCAGGACTTTCTTGGACATCAATAGTCTTTTGGGGGTTTTAACCTTGGGGTCCTGTTTCACTAGCTGTGTCTTCTTAAGCTAAGAATGTCATCTCTTGTTATTCTCACCGGGAAAATGGAAATAACCTCTTAATTTGCCTCTTGTAGTATGGAGATTGTACAAGGTATCAGAAGAGATTCTACAGGGCTGCTCTATCACGGTTATAAGTAGATAGCCCTCTTTGCCTCTCTGGGTTATAACTTCAAGTCCTAGTCAGAACAATGACTTTGCTCTGCAGAAGTACAAATCTGCTGTGGTTTTCCTTTTTTAATTAATTAATTAATTTTTAAAAAATCATTATCTTTTTATCTTTTTTTTTTTAATTTATGAGTCTGTGTGTGGGGGGGTGCAATTGAACACGCACAGTCTGGTGCCCATATTCATTACTTTTCTGTTGCCCTGACAAAACGCCATGGCCAAAAGTGATTTATGGAAGAAAGAGTGTGTTACGGCTGGCAGTCCCAGAAAAATAGGAGTCCATCATGACAGGATGCCATTGGCAGCAAACAGCACAACACTGCACGGGTGCAGGAAGCTGAGAGTTCACATCACTTCGCAAATACGAAGCAGAGAGAGTCAATGGCAAGCGTATGAGGCTTTAACCCTCAGAGCCCGCCCACCGTGACGTACTTCCTCCAGCATGGCTGCACCTCCCCATAACCTCTCCCAGCAGCAGTGCCACCTGGCGACCAAGGCTTCAAGTGCCCGAGCCTATGGGGGTATTTCTCATTCAAACCACTTCAGTGCCTATGGAGAAGAGGTGGTCTGAGCCCCTGAAATTGGAGACACGTGTTGTTATGAACCACCAGGTACTGGGAACCAAACCTTGGTCCTCTAGAAGAACAGCAAGCACGAGTAAGCACTGACTCAATCTCTTGTCTCATAGAAAAGTAGAAAGATTGATCAAACTAGTCTAACCTTATGCACCTTATCTTAGCTATGTGTATAGCAAGCAGAATTCTGAGGAGTCACTAAAATGGTGTTGCAAAGGACGTAGTCCATGCTCAGAGATTTCCTCAGAGGAAGGGAGGCAATGACCACAGGACTGTCATCACAGAGACAAATCCATGGCATGTCTGGTGAAAAAAGGCGCTGCCTTTTTTGAAAGTGAGACATGTGTCACATCTCAGCCTTGGACCTAGCGGGTGGGTATAAATTACCATGGTTCCCTAGTCAACGCTCCATATTGTATTGCTCACAGCAGCGATTTACTCACAGACATATCGAGGGTCACTGGGTGGGTCCCTGTTGCCATTGCAACAGCCTGCAACATCTCCATATTGCTAAGACATCGAGCTCTGGTACTTCCTGAGTGGTCACATTTACCACATATAGAAGAAAAACCCAAGATTCTCCACCATTCTGTCAAACTCCCTTACCTGCCAGTTAAGGACATCCAAAATCTGCCCCATTCTCTTTCCAAAGTGGCCCTGGCTTGTAAATTGTTTTTTGGTCAAGCTATACTCGTTTTTTTCAAACCCACTATTTATTTCCCCATTGTCCTGACTTTGTCTTTACTGGATTCCTCTCATTTTGATATCCAGACCAAAGGTATAATGTTAATTGTGCCTTATGTGCCTGTATTGTGTTGAACAGATTTCTTTCTATAACACCTCCTTTGAAATGTGCCTCCTACCCTAATCCCTTTGAAAGAGCTTAAATAAACCCCCTTTGAATTTCCTCAGAATGGTTATATTTTTCCTTGGTAGCATCATCTTTTATACCTGCTGTATTCTGTCTTCCAGACTGTAAACTCTTAGAGCCTAGAAAGCATTCAGAAAGTGTCTAATGTTTATTACATGGACAGATGTGCCAACAATTAAACAGGAGAAACCTTACCTTTCTTCCTTTGCTCATTCATTCTGCTTGAAACACTCTTCCTTTGACCCCAAAGTGTTCATCAGACTTTATAGTCAAGATCGAGGTTCATTTGCTCCATGAAGCCTTTCCCAAAATACCTGAGCTAGAGTCTAGCCTCAACACCAAACAGATAATCTGCAGAATGCTCATTATCTGTTTAAAGAACATTGGCCTTGTTTCCCTAGAGCAGAAGCTTACATTGGAGGTCCATTTGTGGGACCGGGGAGACTATGGACCCTCTAAAATTAAATGTAATTTTTATATAAATTCTCAAGTACCTGAGAGTATCCAAAGTTCTATAGCTCAAAAGGAAGTGAAGAAAGCCGCTGCTCTCAGAGGACCAGCATCTCCTTCCTGGAGCAGAGGTGGAGTGTCCTGGGCATCCTTCCTACCCACTCAGTGGTTAAACTGCCCTTGACTTGCTGGCAGCCTATCCTGGAGAGACCAGTATTTTTTGATGTCCCCAGCACTTGGCCAGAAAAAGCCCCAGCCCCTAGAGAAGTGACAAAACTGAAATGGTGGAAGAAGACCTGGTCTTGGAGACTCCCCTCTGTGTGCCTGGAATTCTGAAGAGTCAGAACAGACCCCTGCCAACCTGCCTGAAGACCAAGAATGAACATGGGGCAGATCTGGAGAGTTAAACAGTAAACCCATAAAGGAGCTGATGAGTGGATCCTAGAGGCGGTGCATCCTAGATCCACCATTGTTTCACCCTCTCCTTTCCTGGGCTCAATCCAGCCATCTCAGGCCTCCTAACAGTGCAATGTCATGCTAAGGGGTATGGGGGTCTAATATCACAGAGCCTTTCCAGAGTGCACTGCTTTCAGGGACAGTGCCAGCAAAGATGGCTCAGAATTTTCACTTGAGCTTGAACAGCAGGACTAAGTCAGCCACCTTACCAGGTCTGATGTTCTTATGGGAAAGAAAGAAAGTAAGAAAGAAAGAAAGAGAGAGGGGGGGAGGGAGGGAGGGAGAGAGAGAGAGAGAGAGAGAGAGAGAGAGAGAGAGAGAGAGAGAGAGAGAGAGAGAAAAAAAACATTGGAATCTTTCAAAGTCTTAATAAAAGGGTTGGTTTAAAAAGAAAAACAAATCAGGTTGAGTGCAAGATTGGTGACTTTTATTTTTAACAAGCTGAAATCTTGTGGGGTTCTCTTTACATCAAGGTTCATATTCCAACCTCTCTCCATCCCCTGCTCCCCCCCCAAATTATAAGCAGCTATTGCCATGCTGGTTTCAACAAAACTCTCCTAAGTAATGATAATCCCGCCTTATCTGGACAAGTCAGGGGTCAATACGGCCTCATTTGCCTCTGCTTTTCATTAGTGGTGCTCTTGACTGTATAGCATCGCATTTCCTATCAGCCCCTGGAATACACAGAGGATTCATGCTTCAGTTCTGCATGTATTAAGAATGCAGCCAGAGCAACTACTAGCATTAATGAACTATTTGCTTATGCAGTAATAATTAACTTCCATTACATTACTTTGTGTGATTACTTTCTTAATTGCCTGAATTATGCATCCATTTAATATTTAATAACCATTCTCAGAAATCAGACACTGGTAAAAAACAAATTGCTCACAGTTTCCTCGCAATAATTAAGCTCACAAGAATAAATGAAACCTTTTAAAAGCGAATGCCTTGTGATTATATCCTTGCATATAGAACAAGATCCTAAATTAGTTATTTATTAAATCTAAATTTAAGTCCAAATAGTACATTTTTCACTTTCGCCCCGGGAAATCAGCACTCAGTCTACCTGCTATCAACAACAGGATTAAGTGCCCTCTATTTTCTTTGGGAGTCACAAACTGCATTAATATTTATTACCATGCAAAATTCAAAAGTCCTTAAAATATTGTGTGTTTATTATTTATTTCAACTTGGCATCTCTTTCCTACAAGGTAAGTAAGATATTTAGCTAGAGATTAAAGTGTTGTGAAATGAGATCAATAGCTGCTTTCCATTGCAAACTCGCCCATTCTCTCCTGCCCCCCACCCCCACCTCTGATTACCCACATGTGCTCAAGCTCCTCGCATGATGGTGAAGACACATATGTGCTGCTATCTGGTTTTAACCAAACAAGAAATTGCCAGCAATTTATTCTCATACATTCCCATTCACAACCAGGCAGCTTGAGCTCCTGATCTTTTCCAATAGCCATCAAGCTCTCTCGGAGCCCCCCCCCCCCCCAGCACCTCTGTGGGCACCCAAGGACAGCTCCGTGCTGATTTGCAAAGTGATAATGCTATTATCCTATTGTGTATCAGCTTCAGTTCCTTCTGGCTTGCAAAGTCATTCCTGCCTTATCAAATAAAGCATGTGAGTACTTGAGCTCAGGTATTCAATAGAATACATTCTGTTGAATCTGGACAAGACAGCCTTTTTTTTTTTTCCTCTTCCCAGGAATGCATCTGCAAAATTGTTCTGCCATTCCACATTGATTATGGCAGCCATGTACAGACGTGTTTATCTGAACCATAACCGTGTTACGCTTAAGCTACAGGGACACAGGGATGTTATTTATCCATGGTTACCCTGTGCATACATAATATACAGGAAATAATGTATGCCACATGAAAAGGAGGAGGGGAAACTTAAAGCATTTTGTACCAAATGAGCTGGTCCTAAAAAGTAGGTGACATCTTAGAGATGACATACGGAATGCCAAGTGAATAACTGGGATGAGCCATTTCCCCACCTGCGAGGATGATCTCTTCCTAAGGCTTGGAAATAGCAACAGGAAAAGGGGAGACTGTGGGGGTGGGGATTGATCTGTGGAGAACTGGAGTTTAGGGTGTTTGAGTCAACAATAGCTGTTCCTCTGAGTTCCCAAACTGAGTTAAATTGATGCCACTCTCCCGGACGGTTGTTACACTGGGCAGAGTCGTTAGGATTTGCTTTTTAAATGATCTCTCCGCCTGGAAGGCAGAGAGCTGCTAGCAAGGCAAGGTTAGAGAGAAAATGATAGCGGTATGTTGATGCTTCACAGACCTTATGATAGTTTCCGTCTGTCATTATTTACGTCTGGCTAGATGTGTCATGTCAGCTACCTAGAAGCACTTTAATATGAGGCTCTTGTTTGCCTCTGCTCTTGCGCGGCCAGACTGGGATACGATTATTTTTGCATCACTACACTTAGGTGAAGCTTGCTTCAATCTTTCAGTAATGACACACAAAAGAAATAAAAATGGTTGTGTCCAAGTTATTATACATGCTTGTATTCTAAGATGCGTCGTCAGCATGATTCAGAAAAGTAGGGGAAAAATGCAGAATTTAAAACAATAAACAGACATTTATTAAGAGGTCAGCTTAATTTTATTTGGTTCAGTTCTTCATCTGTATTTTTAGGTAAAGTTATTTTTCTTTGGCTTTGGTTTAGTGTCATTATTGAATGGACTCACCTAAGGGAAAAGCTGAGACTAGAAAATGAGTATTTGACCAACTTTACTCATGTTGCTTAATATAATTTTATATTATCTTTATAAATCTTATCAGTGTAGCTGTAAATAAAGGTAAACACCTCTAGTTTTATATCTGTATGACTGATATCGTAAAGAAAAACCATTCTAAACAATATGTTTATCTCAAGACTGGGCATGGGTGGGCCTAATCATGGTGATTTTTAAATCTGCTAAGGTTTTTTATGTACAGGAAAAAAATGCTATTACCACAAAAAAAAAAAATGGATTTTTAGTCTTCTTTTGCAAAGAGATTATCTTAACAAATGAAGGTGGTATGCTCTAAACCTTCCTTCCCCTGGAAGGAAGAGACATGTTAGCTAAAAATGGCTGGGTTGTTAGAATTTACTGACAGGGTTTAATACTGAAAACTATAGCATAGCATTAGTAGGAAGCAGAATTTAATAAAGCCCAAATAGTCTAGGTTGATTTTTCCCTTATGCCCTAAAAATGTAATAAATAAAGTCACGTGTTAGTATGAGTGAAAAAAATCTATAAACGCATGTGAAAATGCAAAAGCATATCCATTTATGCATTCTACCAACAATGATAAACACTTGGCGATTTTTCCTTCCATGTATAATTTAGCACAAAGACTTAAAGAAGTGCCATTTAGAAAGGAAGGACTCTATAACATTTGTGAAGTTTCCACCGGGATTCTACATTTAAGCAGTAGGGGACATTGCCATTTGTAAGAATGCAATACCACTCGACAATGAGGAATTTAGTTATTTAGGAGAAACATGGAAAATAACACCTCCTCCTGAACTGTGAGCATTTGACAGATGTTAAACTCGGTGTTAACTGAACAGGTTTCTGCCAGAAGTTCAGGGTCCTTCAGAAATGACTGGGGATATTCTCGACTTGATCTCCCTATTTGAATGTATATATTTTTTAAATCTTCAAAAGCTCCTTAAACAGAAAGGTGAGGACAGAGACCTTCTCTCTTTTCTGGACATTGGACACTGGAGTTGCGAGCTGACACCTTCAGGTTGGTGCGTTTGTGTTTGGGACACATTTTCATAAATTTCTACGACAGTGCTCTATTCGACCTGATTGAAACAGCCTGTATATATATACAGTTTTGGAATACTGTGGAATTTGCATCTTAAGCAGTGTGATGGCCATAAACTACCAAAACTTGTAGAGGAATTTGAAATGACAACAACCACACCCTCTTAATCCTTTAAAACGTTCATTTCACTACAGTGTAAGCATTAAAATGTTTTCTTTAGAAAGAGGGCTTGCCCGAGGCATTTTTTTTTTTTTTTTTCTTACCTTCTTTTCCTAAGCTACAGCTCAGTTGTGGCTAACAATAACCAGTAGGTGGCGGTCCAGCCACTGAACTGCTTCAAGACTTTTCATAACCAGTCTCCTATCAGGAGTACTAGGAAATGGATGTATTTTTCCATTTTAAAGGATTCATTTTATAATTAATCTTGAAATACATTCCTAAGGTCCAAAGACACGGAAACACTGCGCTGACTACATCCTTAAGTGCACACCCCCAGAGAGGACCCATTTAATTTAAGAACTGTATGTCTTCGTCTCTGCTTCCCCTCCCCCCTTTCTGTTATAACAGTTTTAATGCGAGTTTGTGTAGCTTGGTAGTTGAGGACATGGTGAGCACATTCAGGGCCGTACGATCCGTGCCTGGATGTCTTTGTATGGTTTTGAAATAACCTCCAGGAACTTTCCTCCCCCTGCTCTTAAAGACTGTATGGAATACCTTTCACCTTTTTTTCTTCTTTTCTTCTTTTATTTTAACCCCAGAAGAGGGTGGATGGGGAGGAGTTCCTAGAGAGGAAAGTATCTGAGACACCCAAGCAATGCAGGAAGGGCCTGGCTTGTTTACTGTGGAGAGAAGAGGATGCCAGGCACACATGAGATACCTTCTGTGAGGGTTTCATAGATGAACAAATGAGCAGATGAAACACACATTCTATTCATCTTTCACAAGTCTGCCCTGTGGTATTTTGGCTGTTGTCTCAGTTCTCCACAGACAATGAGAAAGCTACGGTCTTCGCCACTGTCCTTCATGCAGACATGACTGTTAATTACTGTCACCACCAGGGCGACACAGCAGGACATGACTCCAGTGAAGTCCGTCTGGGATGGAGATGATGTTCCGTTCCAGGGAATGACTGACCACAAATGTCTTTAAAAATCCAGACTCATGCTGCAGAAAGGGCAAACTGTTTCAGTATCTTTGACCTAAGAGCTGTGTCAACTACACCAAGTTTGTATACTTGCCCATGCCTTAGCTTCTCTACCTCAAATGTGAGGATATCAAAAATCCCTATTTTATGAGGCTACTATCGGGATTAAATTAATTGGTACATGTAAAAAATGTAGACTCTTGCCATGTACATGTTAAAGTCTTGCTGAAATATTTCTTAATACTAAAATAACTATCACATTAAAATATGCTTATTATTTACCAGTGGACTTGACCTAACATCATTAAAAAAAATTATTGCTTCCTCCTCTTTTTTTTTTTTTTGTTTTGTTTTGTTTTGTTTTTCGAGACAGGGTTTCTCTGTATAGCCCTGGCTGTCCTGGAACTCACTTTGTAGACCAGGCTGGCCTCGAACTCAGAAATCTGCCTGCCTCTGCCTCCTGAGTGCTGGGATTAAAGGCGTGCACCACCACGCCCGGCTCCTCCTCCTCCTCCTCCTCCTCCTCCTCCTCCGTTGCTTGCTGAGATGGGGCCTCACTGGACAACCGAGGGTGTCCTGGAGCTAATAATCAACCCGGCTCAGTTTCCTAAGTGGTAGAATCACAGGCAAGTACCCCAGTACATCTTTTTTTTCACGATATTAATGCAGCTAGTGAGAGTCACCGTGACATTAGGTGGACTTGGTGGTGTAAGTAAAGGTTTGCATGATAAAATAACCAGTAGACCCTAAAAAGTACAGAAGAATGTAAACTGAGAAACCCCGACTCCTCCTCTCTGCCCTGCTCCTTTCTCCTCCTTGGACCTTCCTCCCCTTCTCTCTTCCCTTACAATGGCTTTACCCAGTTTCAGGGATAACCAGGAAGTAATAACTACCAACAGTTTCTCTGCTTCCACCCCCACGCTTGCTCGCATCCCAGTCTGACTAAGCTCAGAGAGCCCTTTCTAAATGCCGGAAGCTCGTCACCAACCAATACCTCAAAAAGGTCCAGGTGACTTCATTTGTCTCTCAGCTCTTTTACCATGCGTCATTAAGATGACCAACTTCACAACAACTCTCCTAAGGAGGAGGCATTATTATTGGGTGATATCTTCTTTTTCTTTTCTTTTCTTTTCTTTTCTTTTCTTTTCTTTTCTTTTCTTTTCTTTTCTTTTCTTTTCTTTTTTTTATCTCTCAAAACTGAAAGCTATAGTTTGTCAAAACTCAAGTCAGATCCCGAGGGGACTTAAGTTAGTTCAAACGTCAAGCAAGAGGCGACTCAAGCTGTGTTTACAATCTGGCAATTTACTCCCGTCGTACACAGCTAGCTGTGCACCAGCCCTCAGATCCGATTTTCGGGTTGCAGTAATAAGTACTTTCATACGTCCCTGAGAAATACACAAGGGAAGAAAGCCCCTTTCGAGCCTACACATTCCTTTTCCTCCTTCCACGCAAACAGCGTGGCATTTTTCGTAAAGAATGTGAACTAGTTAGTGTCTTTAAAAATAAATCATTTGCTAACTTCCTTAGATATAAACTTCCTCCCCTCACCCCCCCCCCCAAACCCAGAATTTTCTGTTCTCAAAACTGAACTCTTGAAGAAAGGAGGTCAAAATACTAAGTTTGAGCAATTTAAGAAAGAGACATTGAGTAATTTAAGCAGGAGACATTCGCTACAAGACTCATTCGTTTAAATTACATGAAACCTGTGGTAGAGTGTTGCAATTAGGAGCCTGTAAGTCCTCCGGCAATTTTCAGCGAGGGTTAAGAGACTGCTTTAATAGAGTATGACAAGGTTCCTTTTGTTTTTCATAAAAAATTGTATTCCCTTTTGAAATGTAACAACCTCCTAATGAAATTACAGCCTGCTCATTGTTCGGGCCCTACTTTTCATGTTTTGAGAGGTCAACAATGTCAAAACAATTACTGCAAATTTATGATGGACAAACCTCCGAAGACTTGGAGGTTGGTTGGCTCAAACACATGAGGCTTCCCGTGATGCCAAGGGAAGGCTCAGTCAGGTCTCACCTGGAAGAGCAGGGCGCCCCTCAGAGAGAAAGAGAGGGGAATGCAGTGCAACGAGATGATACTGGGGTCAGGGGAGAGCACACCCGGTTTTTATTATCTGTTCCCCACTTTCTTTATTTACCCCCCAAAATCACCAGTAGTCTCCACAGGGGCTCTTCTGTATGGTTCTCATTTTATTTGTTGATTTATTTGCTTGTTCATTCGATTATTTGTGATGAGAAATTGTTTACTGCAAAGAAACAGAGGAGTTTTAAAACAAAAGAAAAGTATGGTTATAGTTTACACACGTGTAATAATGTCTATGTTTAGTTTCCTAGTGATGAATTCAGCCACACCGAAGAGCAAACACTTTCATCTGTCATTAAACAGTTAGATGGGTTCTGGTGGCCCAGTTATAATAGTGACTGTACATACCATACCATACCCAGTACCACACACACACACACACACACACACACATCATGTGATTCATTAGAAGTTTAAGAGACTGGAGAAGAAGACAACGAAATGTACTTTATAAAGAAGTCATGCCAAACCAGTCTCCACATGTCACCGGTTCTCAGTGCTGAGTCACCGGTTCTCAGTGCTGAGTCACCGGTTCTCAGTGCTGAGTCAGCATGGAGTCTCCGCAAAAGGACTATCTTAATTCCAGAAAAATAGATTACTTACCTTGTACTGTGATGAACGAGATAAATGACCCAAGCTAGACTTGTGATGCTGCCTAACACCAAGACTCAGTAAATTAACATTCTGAAAGAGATAATAAAATAAGTCAGGTGGTCTTTAACAGAGGTAGAGTCCTTCATTCAGGATCCCATATACACATTACACATGGGAATGAGAGAAAAGTCATTGATTTCTGATAGATCAGATATAAATGATCATGGTCTTATTTGACTAAAAGTTTATAATGAACTAATGGTGTTACTTGACTGCTGAGAATATCAATATAACGACAAGTAGCACATAGCTTTATATATCAGGCATTGTTCCAAATTACAAACATTATTTCACTTATTTCTATTGACAGCATTTTATAAACCAAAAATTGATGTGGAGAATAGGCAGCTAGATGGCTTACCCCAGGGCAGAGTCAGGATAAGGATGTCAAGCTCTATCCAGTGCCCACACTCTGAGTCTCCATTACACAGCCCTTTGGCTTAGGCACTGTGACTGTCCTACTGTTCCTTGTCTAGGGTTGTCTCTCATTTCACCGTACCTTTTAAGATGCATATGAATAAAACACAGCATGAACATAGTAATAAGGCTGTGGGGAGGAGGGTCATGGTACATATTCTCATATATCTGCTCTCTCCCTTGTCAAGAAAAGATGGCATTTGTTTTTTGTGTTCTTATCAGACATGGGAGTCACGGACAGGCAAATCTCAACCCAACACAAACAACTGAAATTAGGCAACCACCTTTCTTGTGAGGACGTGAGGACCTCATTCCTGTAAGGGTCAAGAAGTCAGGTCAAGGGTGGGGCTGTGCCTTGGAGAAGACTGACCCAGCTGGTTCTAGGTTGCCTTCCAAGATGCAAATGTTTGGAAAAGCCACAGCAGGGTGTGAAGAAGAAAGAATCTTTGGACGCTACCTTGTACCCAAACCACACACTCTCTTCTCCATTGTGCCCATATATGATAGAGATATGTTGGGTTTACACCCAGCAAATCCAATCTCAATAACTGTGCAGTAGACATCTCTTCTGTCTCAGTGTCTCATTCTGTGAACAAAGGAGAAGGAAGTAAAGATGGGGGGGGGGAATCGAGGGAGGACAGGAGGGAGACAAAGGGACAAAAAAATAGAAAAGGTAAGAAAACTAGATCTACTTGTGAATCTCCCGTCAGGCCTCTTAGGGCTTCTGTCTGTTGGGCACAATAAGACAGCCACAGGGTACAGTCAGTGCACCAAGTAGCAACAATCCAAAGTGGATTGTGATGAGTGGCTCATCTGGGTACATGCAGGGGTGCAGCATCAGTGACTGGATGCTTTGCTGCAAGTGAGGACAATTAACGTTTAGAGAAAAAGCATTAGAATGAAAAATGACATGCGTGTGTGCATGTGTGCTTGTGTGTGTGTGTGTGTGTGTGTGTGTGTGTGTTTATGTGTGTGCAAAAAAATCTCAGGACGTGGAAAATGAAAATAAAGACCCAAGCCCATTACCCTGCTTTTATGCATTCCAAGACAGTAAAATATATGAACTTTTATTACTGGTAATCAATATCTTTTATCCACCCATTTTTATATCAACTTTAAAATAAAGCTACAGAAATCATGGGGTATCATAAAAAATAAAATACAAGAATCTTCTAAAGTGTTTTTAAAATGTAATTTTGAACCCCAAGTCAAATGTGACTATTTGCACGTGTGGAGGAAAAACACAAGCACATCAATTATATTCATAATAAGTTTAAGGAGCTGGATATTATGTTATGTATCTAAGTAAGAGAACAGATGTGGTATAAATGTAGAAGCTGGAAATGAGGTGGCTTATTTTTCAATTTCCCGAGCTTTACATTAAGGAAGTACGATTGAAGCTTGAAATCATAATTGTAATATGGAAGTTGAAAAATGTTCAATCTTTTAGCTAAAGATTGGTTTGGAAAGGAACCATTATGTCTTTCTCAAGAATAATATATCAAGAGTTGAGGTTTAAAAAAATGTCAAGACTAATAAAGTATGTTAGAAGCAAAATTAACCCATAGGGGCTGGAGAGATGGCTCGGTGGTTCAGATCTTATCCAGCTCTGACAGAGGACTGGAGTTCGAGTCCCAGCACCCACATTAAGCAGGTCACAACTGCATGTAACTTTAGCTCCACAGGATCCAACTCCCTACTCCGGCATCTGTGAGTACTGCACATACATGTTCAGACTCAAATGCAGACACATAATGAAAAATGAAGCTTCAAAAAGTTAAGAATACTAGGGTTTTTGTCTTTTTTTTTTTTTAAATAAGCAGTCACCAGGTGTCTTCCTTCTTGAAATTTTCTAATGATGCAGATTGTTCTAGTGACTTCTCCAGTCATAGACTGGATAACGTTCTAGAATATCTTTTGCATTTCTTTTGCAGCTTAGAATTTACAAATAAATCAATAAGAACTTGGAAAGTTAGAAACTTCTGAGCATGGCATGCGTATGGCATATATGGGTCCACAGTGGCTGTGGTTAGCTTGCACAAGACCCGTGTAAGAGCAGTCCAGTCATAATTCCCCTGGGTGAGCGAAGAGCACAGGAGGCCTCATCCCTAGCTGAGGGCATCAGATGGTTGTCAACGGAGGGAGGGAGAATCACTTTTCTTAGGAGGCCACTCGTATTTTCCATGTGCCAGGAGATAACTCCACCCCGTGCACATACCGGCAGCACCGATTGGACTTAGTGGCTTATAAAAAAAGAAGAAAAAGGAGTATATGAATATTGGGATGGGCATGGGGTGTCAGAGGAGTCAGATAAGGGAAGTAGGACTTAGATGTGATGGATGTGACTAAAATACATTGCATGTATGGAATTCTCAAGGAACAAAATAGTATTTTAAAAAGAACGAGATATAGCAGAAGTACAGAACCTACAGATGTTTTTAAAAGTTTTATTTTAGTGTGTGTGTGTGTGTGTGTGTGTGTGTGTGTGTGTGTTTGTGTAAGGGTATGCACATGCGTTCTGGTACCTGCAGAGGGCAGAAGCATCAGATCCCCTGGAGCTAGAGTTATAGTGGTTGTGATTTGTATCATGTAGATACTGGTATTTGAACTAAGGTCCTCTGCAAAAGCAGGACGTGCTCTTAACCACTAACCATCTCTCTAGCCCCGAAGCCTACAGCATTTGAAGAATAATAGAGGAATAAGATAAAGATCTGTTTAACAAATAATTTAATTATTTAGATTAAAAGACAAATTTATTTTGTAAATTTTATTCCATGTATTTATGTAGTGTGTGCCTACATGTGTGTGCTCACAGGCCATAGCATGCCTGTGATATTCAGAGGACAATTTAACAGGAGTTGGTTCTATTCTTTTACTACGTGAGCCTTGGAGATCCAACTCTGATCATCAGGGCTGGGAGCGAGCACCTTTACCCACTGCGCTACCTCACAGGCCTCACATGAACAAATTAAAAACATGAGAGTTTTCATGCTCACTAAGAAGGGCTATCTGAATAGTCTATAACTGTCACAGAAATTGAATTTAGGATCAAGCCCTTTTCCAAGGAAACTTTGAGGCTCAGGTAACCTCACTAATAAATTCTACCAGTTAAGAGGGGAAATAATGAATTCTTCCCAAACTCTTACAGAAAACCAAAAGATGAGAAAACACCTCCCCTTCTCATTCTATGAGACCAGGATTACCTTGCTATCAAAACGACAATCTAAGGAAAAAAATAAACAATAGTGTCTCCCTTGAACATAAATACAAAAGTTCTAAATAAAATTTTAGCAAATTGTACCGAACAACAATAGAAAAAGAATATTATCCTACAAACAAGCAGGATTCATCCCAGGAAGACAAGACTCACTTGACACTTCCAGAGTGAGTACTGGTTTCAGGGGATTGTATCCCCCAACCCCCCCACTGAGGATGCTGGGAATAGAACCCAATGTATCATAGATGCTAGGCAGGCGCCTATCACTGAGCCACACTTCCATTTTGACGAACGTCAATGTAGATGTTTCTCTTATTTCTTACAGAGAGCTTGCCTATTGTGAAGACAGCAGTCAAAAGCCTGTTCATTTTTCACCCTTCAGGACGAAGGAAAGCACTAAATCCAAACATGCGAAGATAAACTGACTTTATAAATTAGACTTCTGGTTATTTTCCTATATTCATCATCTTCCACTGATATAAATAATAAAGCTGGCCATGTTTTAAGATGCTAGAAATCAGTACTTCGGGGACTTCTTTTTATGTGTCTTTTCAGCATATATATATATTCTTTCTTGAATGATAGATTTTAAAACACACAGAAACCAGTTTCCTCCTGCCTGCCATAGCTCTGTGCTTATAGCCCCTGGGAAAAGCTTAAACAGGAAAGGACCAGACAACTGTCTGCAGACAACAGGGAGAACCAAGCCACACTGTAGAGAAAGATTTGTTGTCTCAATGGAGAAGGACCAGTGTCTTTCTGGTGGGACCAGCCAGTAGCCCATGCTTCATCCTTGCAACAGTGAGTTTCTCTGTTGGCAGAGAATCCATTCTCTGGGAGACCCGAAGGTGGCAGGCACACACAGAGACAGTGTCCCTCTTCCAAGGGAGATGGGGAGCTACCAATAAAGAGTATCTCAGAATGTTACATGATAAGGAGATGGGCAGGGTGGGACCTTAAACAAGAAATGAGAGAAAACTGCAGTCAATGGGCAGAGGTAGGGTGGAAAGAGAAATTCCTGGAAAGAAAAACTGAGAGAGCATAGCAGAGTAGAAAGAGACATCACTTCTGAGTTGAGGAAGAGAAGAGACACCACTGTGAGTGTCAACTTGCTAAGTGACTCTTGGAAGACAACATTTCTAAGCTGCCAGTTCTACTGTATACCTACCTCATATTCATGTTATGAAGCCTGAGTGTGTGAAATGACATCATATGCAAAGAACTTTGAGGTGGTTAGGAGGCAATTCTACTCACAGAAGCAGCACTGGAGTGAGACAGGGAAGTGTTGGCGTTGAGTTCTGAGACCGTAGCAACATCTTCTGTTTGGATAGAGAAAGTGAGCTATGAATTGCTTAGATTCTAAGGACACCTTCCCAGGTTATGTATCTACAACTGTGGGAGTTGTGGGCACCTGGTCATACCGGGATGCTTGTCTGCACACTTGCCAGTTCTATCCTGCTGAGATGTTCTGTTGATTATCACATGCCCTAACCCCACGGGAGACAACATAGTTCTGCCTCCTTCTTCACATTCACCCCCCATGCTTGTCATTTAAACAGGCAGTCTTTAGAGTCTTTTAAAAATCAGTTATAATGTATGCCTGCATTTTCTCACTGACTGTTGAGTTTAGGAAAATTCTCAACATGTATTCGATTTATATCTGTGTGAGAAATCCAGTGTTCCTTTCTTGAAGTTCTTGGCTGTTGAGGGTTGTTGTCACTTGTTAATGTTACAGCTGTGATCACCATCAGCTGAGCTGGGCTCAGGGTTTGCAACTTGCAGAGTCTGTTCTCGATTGCTTTATCTGACATTGGCTTCAGTGAGTTAGGAAACTTGTGCAGAGAAATAATCGAGTATTATTAACTGTTCTCACCAGTTAATAACTTCCAAATTAGGGGGGCAATATATGGTAATCTGAACAAATTAATCATTTAAAAACCACTAGCACCTTACTAGATTTCCAATTTTCAAAAACCTGAGAAACAAAATGGCTACACCTAGATGGCCCAAGCAGGAGCTGAAATGCAAAGCTTGCAGATGGTGCTGGCCTGACTCCCAGCTGTGAGGAGCAAGGCATTGCCTCTCTGTCTTCCTACACTGGCACAGGGACATTGGTATTTTCTTCATTCAGCCACTCTGCCAACCTTAGTCCCCATCCCAGAGCCCTGGATTCGTAGCCAAGAGAACAAGGACATAGCTAGGTGGGTTGTTCCAACAGGATAATGAATTCAACAATGTGGGACTGCCTAGAAGGGACAGATCTTGCCTTGCCTTGCAGGTCAAACCTGAAGGTTGTAGAGCTGAACCATGAAAGTGAGGGCACTGGAGTGAGACAGGAAGTGTTGGTGTTGAGTTCTGAGGGCAATGGGAAGAAAGCATGCTGAATTCAGATTCCTGAACATCTGGAGCATAAACTGCAATAAAGCCAGTAAAAAGGAAGGCAAGGCCAGATTGCTTTGTAATATCAGCAGAAGGGGAAAGCCATCAAACAGTGGCTGCATTTTCTAGATGCATACTAAATACTGGAGACTTTAACAAGCACTCACAAATATTGCCTTATTTATTTCTCAACAAATCTTAAATGGTTAAGTAGGTTTTTGCAGTACTGTGTTTCATACATACATGCTCACAGTAACACATCAAACAACTCTTCCCACATTAACCTTTAACAAAAGTGAACATTTGACTTGAACTCCTCCCCAGGTGTCTCATGTCTAACAAAGAAATTACAAATATGTAAGTGCATATTTGTATACAAATGGGTTTATACAATACACTTTTTATCAATGGTTGTAACAATATGAATAGGTATCCTTCTAGATCAATATACACAGACCTAAATCTTCCTTTATTTGTATTTGTGTTTGTTTATGTGTGTGTGTGTGTGTGTGTGTACATCCACCTGTGTGCTATGGTATGTGTGCATAGGTGTGTGGAGACCAGAAGCCAGCATCCAATGACTTCCTCAATTACCTTCTACTTTATTTTTGATACAGGGTTTCTCACTAAGTCTCACTAATTCAGATAAACTCTGTAACCAGTGAGCTCCTAAGATCTACCTACCACTGTCTTCCCAGTGCTGGAATTATAGACACATACTACCACACCAGTACCTACGTGGATGACAGAGACCCAATCTCAGGTCTATATGCTTGTGTAGCAAACCGTCTCCCCAGCCCTAAACCTTCTTTGAAACATATACATAATCGTTCTCAATGAGAATGCATCAGAATATATTCAACCCCTCTATTAACATTTAGATCCCCCACCTTAAAAAACCCAATACACTCCATATAACCCTGAAGCAAACATGTCTGTGTCTGTATCTTTACAGAGTGATGCTCTTAGTTCTGCAGTGTAGATTCCTCCACAGTGAATTTGCACATTGAAAATTTTACAGATCCTGTCACAATAAATGGTTAGATTTTTTTTTTACAACCTATTCATCTTTATACCTCTGCAAAGCTGTGGAAAATAAATGGCTTCTCCAGGCAACTCCAGGAGCTTTGCACAGAATGATGAGGTCCTTGACTCATTTTTATGGTCAACCTAAAGGTTTTAGCCTAAATTTTACATGCTTGGACAAGACAAAAAGAATATTGAGTGAGACAAGATGTCCTTATGCCCACATCGTCCCCTCGCTTTTGAGGGACTCCTTACTCATTGCTTGTATTGAACAGGTGCTGGCTGCCAGGCTGCCAGATTCTAGGTGGAGAAGTCACCAAATTATGAATGAATGCCTCTCACCATGGTCACATGGCATACCGCTCTGCCCAAGCCACAGTGCAATCAAGGCAGAATGAATTGCCATGACTACAGCTTCACTTTCAGACATCTAAGCAGGTATGTCCTTAGAACTATTTGTTACATAATGTGTTTTTGAAAGACTCGCCTGCATTATTTCTAAACTACTTTGGAGAAGATGACAGAAAGGACATCTTAAAAAGACACAGATAAAAGGAGGGAAATTTGTAAGTCCCAAACTAAAGCACAGACCTAGTTTTTAGGCTGGGTGATTCATTGTTCTTATGTGTTTGCTTTTGACTGGTTTACAAGGAAGAACTTAAAGGATGAACATTTCAAATGTCCAGCCAAAGCTCTATAGGCATAGCTCTGTGCTCTCTTTTGTCCTGGGTAGACTTTAGGCAGCATCAGAAGCTAATGATGAACCTTGTCTGGTGGACAGTCCATAAACCAGTGGTTCGCAACCTTCCTAATGCTGCAACCCTTTAATATAGTTCCTCATGTTGTGGTGACCCCCAACCATAAAATTATTTTTGTTGCTACTTCATTACTACAATTTTGCTAGTTATGAATTGTAATCTAACATGCTGGATATCTGATCTGTGACAACCCCCCCCCACACACACACACACTTGCAAAAGAGATCTCAACATACAGGTTGCAACTTCTAGGTAGAGCTCTGTGCATGGTATCTCTGGAAGCCTGCATCATTCCCAACTGGACCCTGAAGCACATTACCCTTCCTGTAACAGACTCCTAAGCTGTATTTTGATCACTGCTCCATTTCTTCCAAGCGCCCTCACTCTACTTGTTCCTCGTTCTTTTCCACGTCCCTCTATATTTAATCAAAACCAACTCTCAGGAAGACTCCCTACACCTTGTGTGGTCAAGTTTAAGTAACTTGCAAAACTCAGTATCCTATATGTAATGAAAACAAATCTCCACCTGCAGAGCTTCCAGGTGTCAGAACACAGGTAGCACATATGTGAACGGTAGGGAGGGGCTGTGCATCAAGAGAGATGCTTTCTCTGTGTTAGCCAAACACCATTCCTAGAATGATGAGTGTTCTTCACAATTATCCACATTCCAGGTGAATAAATCTGCCTGTCCCATCTGGCTACGAAAAGCAAGATGTCATTGAAGAACTGTCTTCAAAGCTGACCCTGTTGCATCCCATGATGACTGAGTTTAAGCCCAACCTCAGGAGTTAATCAGTCAACATTGCATGCCCTCATGCTCTAGACAAGAGCAATAGTGCCCGTTCCTCCATGGCTTGACCAACACTTCACACCTCACACAAAGGTGAAGTTCTATTTGCTTTCTATCTTCAGTTCTGATGCCCCCTTCTCAGAAATTCTACTCCAGGCTCTTTTCCAAACTATCCAACTCCAATTTTTATCCTACCCCCAGGGTTATCAAATATATCCCTTTCCCCAAACACTATGCTTGTGGGAAGAGACACTACGTCTCATTGGTCACTGCAACTCTGAGACCCAGAAACTTGCCTTTGGTGAAATGTGTTTGTTGTCTACTGGCACACATGCATCAGTGCCTTCAAGGTTGCAGAAGGAAAGACCCAAGTCTTACAGGCTCACACTTTGTTCAGACCCTCCTTATCAGAGGATACTTAGGAATGAGTGAGTCTCCTGAAACCAAGTCTGAGACAATGTATTTACTTAGCTTTCAGTTTCCCATATAACTTCCCAATTTCCCAAGCGAAGGAATATCCCAGTGTATTTAACATCTAGGGCTACATACCATAGGCATAGACTCTAGAGTCAGCTTCTCAGTTCTGTTCCTAAGAGTTCATCTTGTGGACTTGGATAGGTAGTAAACTTTTGTTTTGTTTACTTAGTTGCCTTTTCTATAACATGGTAGCAGGATCTGCCTTGGAGAGTAGTTAAATCAGTATGTGAAAGGTCTACTACAGCACTGTCAGGTACATGATATTTCAATAAATATTTGCTATTGTAATTATTAAGTCTGAAATCATTTGATGTCCTTGGACATTATTCAAATTTATATATGCAAATTCCACTAATGTATGCTCATTGGTGCCGACATTAATCATATCTGAATCTGCCCCATAAGCATATTTTGAGCACAGGCTAACGTGTTTGTATGCATGGGACTTCCACAGCTCCTGGTTACAGATCCACAGTGAGGATGTTTTATAGTGAACTCTGCCCTGGAAGTTAACAAGTGATAAGAAAGTTCATTCCATGGGATGTTACAGGCCGACAAATTGTCCCAAGTTGAGATTCTCTGAAGCCACTGAGTTAAAGCTTGCCCTGGCATCTGGGGCACCAATTGATGACCCTGCTAGTTAATGTGAAATGGGACAGGGGCAGAAGGAAGAGGAGGGTCACGTGAATAGAGGAGGTGGAAGGAAATATGTAGCTATCTTTCCACACACAGAGCTTCTCTTTGGGAAAATATACCAGCTGTGAAACATGAGTTTTCAGAAGAATGTCCCACTCTTTCCCCCAACATTCTCTTCCGTCTGTGCTCCTAACTTCAGGTATACTCCTCAGTCAGTGTTTCAGATTGGTCCCATGCCTCACTAACAAGCCAAACCAACTGAAAGGAGCTCAGAAAACTTTCAATGTTCTATCTACTGGAAGAAACTACCAAACCACTGCTGGACCAAGAGTGTTTTTTCTCATGCATGCCATTGCTGACCACCAACTTGGCACAAAACCCAACTTTCTTCGAGATTTTGAGCTTGTTTTAGAGTTCCTAGTATTAAATGCTATACATTTATTCATAAAATGGTCTCCATATTCTTAAAGGGCAACAGGGACTCTTTAGAGTAGCCTCTTCCTATTTTTGCATCATTTTCATCTAATTCTGCTTCTGATCCAGCATATCGTCAAAAATATTAGCTTACTCTAACTTCACTGGTACTAAAATAAACTGTAATAAGCATCCTTCCTCCAAATTTAGAAAGAGGAGGTTTATTTCTAGTTATGATTTTAGAAGGTTCAGCCCAGCCTATGGTTTCTTGTCCTCATTGTCTCAGATATTTGTTATAATACAGAAAGCCCAACACAATATTCACTCCAAATATGTAAAGCTGAAGTGCTAACCTTCAGTAACCCAGAATATGACTATATTTGGAAATAGGGTCTTTAAGGGGTAATTAAGTGGAAAAGATAGCATCAGGGTGGGCCTTAAGCCAATCTGACTGGTGGTGCCTTTATAGGAAATTGCCCTGGTGTGGTGGGACAATCTCAGCATCCAGGAGGCAGAGGCAAGCATATTTCCAAGATTTCAAGACCAGCCTAGTCTACATAGCAAGATCTAGGCCAACTGTGGATGCATAGTGAGACCTGTCTCAGAGAAGAGGAGGAGGAGGAGGAGGAGGAGGAAGAGAAGGAGGAGGGTGATGAGGAGGAGGAGGGGGAGGAGGAAAAGAAGAATACAAGAGCCTGGATGCACAGAGAACTAACCATGAACAGTGAACAGGCAGTGAGAATGTGGGTGGGTATATGTCAGTGAAGGAAAGGGATCTCAGAAAATGTCCCAACCTTGGATTTTATGCTTCCTACTCTAAGAATTAAATTCATGTTGTTTAAGCCACCCACTCTGAGATACGTTATCATGGCCACTCTTGAAAATTAATACAGCAGTATAAGAATTCTGATGTAGCAATCAGTTTTCTTCTACAAAGCAACAAACCAAAATCTCAGATATGGTGAAGAAATCAAGCACGGTTGTTCAAAGGAAAATGGCGGCATTTTCTTCTTGTCTCCTCATCTTAAATCCACAGGCTTCATGGACTAGTTGCTATGAATCTTCACTTGTAGATGGGAGTAAGACTGTGGATCACCGTGCTGGAGAGGATGCCGAGGAAAGGTAACTCTTGCTCACTCCTGGTGAGATTGCAAGCTGGCCTAGCCACTCTGGAAATCAGTGTGGAGAATTCTCAAAAAGTAAAAAATAAATCTATTATATGACCCAGGTATCTCACTCCTTGGCATATGCCCAAAGGACTTGACCTCTCCTACTCTACAGACACTGACTAGAGCAGTCATGTTCATTGCTGTTCTGCTCAAAGTAACTGGGAAATGGAAACAACCGAAATGCCCTCCAACTGACAAATAGATAATGAAAACGGTGCCTCTCCATCATGGGATACTATTCAGCTGTAAAATAAAAATGAATTTTTTTGAGTAGATCCTTAAAAGATCATATTGAGTGAGGTAACCCAGACCTAGAAAGACAAATGTCATGTTCCTCTCATATGTGGCTTCTTACTCCAAATCTTCAGATGTGTGTCTACAACCTTGAGTAATTGTAGAAACCAGGAAAATAAAAAGGGACCACGAGGCTAGGTAGTAGAGAGGGGAATAGCTGGGTTCAGGTGATTTGCAAAGGGAGATGGGAAAGCACATAGGAAGAAGTCTTAAGTTGGATACGGAGAATAGAGGTCAACACTGAAGGAGAGTATGTTTGAAAAGGCCATAGGGATAATATTATTTACCTAAAGTTATATATAGGACATATAGGTCTATGTGTATTTAAATATAGTTTAAAATTTTAAATTTTTAATTTAAAATTTTTCACTTGGACTAACAATGCTTCCCCCAAAGACTCATAGACTACCTAACAAACCCCCAACACCAGGTGTTGGGAGCCCCCTTTCGAATTGTTAGCCAGAGGAATACAAGAGACTTCCCAAACATCACAGGGTTTTACTACTGCTTTTGGTTGCTTCCCAGAGAGGGGAGGTAAGTACCTATAACTAAAGCCACTGAACTAGGGCACAGGACACAGAGGAACTGAGCTGGGTCTGACCTGAAGGCCTCCTCCCTGAAAACAAGGTTTCACGGCATGAGAACGTGCCATGCCACCTTCCAAGGAAAGGAAGCAACCAGCAGTCCTGCCCATGATAGCTAGGAGCTACAACCATGCCCAGCATGGAGAGAGAACCCTGAGGGTACAATAGTGGTACTTGTATCTTAGCGGTAACCACCAGCTCTCTAATTGAACTTAAGGCCCTCAGCACAATAGGTAAATCATATCTGTACTGTAACCCTGGCCAGCTCTGTGGGGTTAGTTATGTCATGGATGTTGGAGGAGAATCTTCTACCACCACTTTACTAAAATGGAGCATAATTCCTAACTGAATTCTCAATATTTATCCTTAGATCCACAGAGAAGTATAGTTCTTACCCCTCATCATAGTCCGTCTTTATAACAGACAGACACCATTACAGAAAAGCATACCGGATCAAAATGCAGGAGAACAAGTGGCCCTGTGGTACCTTGCCCCGGCTGATGTTTTACAGTGCAATCTCTGTACCCAAAGCTCAGAGAACATAGAGGAAGAGGGGACAGAAAGAACATAAGAATAGGAAGACTGGTGTGAGAGTGATATCTCCTAGAAAGGCCAGAAAAGCTACAGGCAGGAAGTCTCATCGACACGCCTACCTACACAAGACCTGAGCAAGGACACTATCAATATGCATGCTAACAAGCAGGGGGGAATCTTATTCAAGAGGCTTCAACCTTAGATAAAGAGTTGCAGGTAACTAAGGAATGCTAAGAATGGAGGAAATCACATCCCCCCCTCCCCCCCGGAAAGATTTTCCCCCAACTGCTTATCTAGTACCAAATAGTCAGCCCTGAAATTATCTGTCTATACACAATAACATTATACAGACTGAGTGGATTCTAATTTTGTGATTTAGAATATAATGTATAAATTATATATAATAACAATTCAACAATTAAAGAAAACTAGGCCATGAATTTGAGAGAAAACAGAAGGGTTATGGAAGGGATTGGAGGAAAAAAGGAAAGAGGAAAAATGATTTAATTATATTTTAATTTTGAAAAAGAACAATATTAAAAATAAGTAAATACAATCTTTAAATTCCTTTTAAAGACTGTGGATCTTACAAAGCTCATGTAAGCATTAATCTCTTAGCCCCGAGCCTGGCACACAGGAAATGTCCACCCGTGCAGGACCCATCTCTCCTCTTCTCCACTGGCTTCCCACATTCTCAAATGCAGCTGTGTTCCCAGTTTGCCCGGTGTCTCCAGTGCTGCATGCAAGCTCTGTGTGCCCATCAGAGGTTCGTGGAATAGAGGAATGAGTGCGCTCAGAACACAGAACCATTTGCCAAACATGAAGGAACAGATTCATTGCTCTGTTTTCCTGAATGTCTTTCTTTTCTTTTGTCTTTGCTCTCATAGGACGATTAAGAGGACATGCTGTTCAAGTTCTTAGAAGAGAACAATTACACAAGGAAGGATTGCTTGATAATTTTCTGAGGCTCATCCAAGCTTGGGCTGGCCCCGTGGGATGCATTACGGTGGCCCAGAGGGAGGTGGCAGCAGCTGCTGCTCCAACCTGCCACACTGCCTATATATTCTACACAGAGGCCAGAGATGAGACCCACAACTCAGTGATGGGGACCACTTCTTGCTCACAGTGGTCATGTGGACCCTGGTGACAGTAGCTAAAAAGAATGTGTAGGTAGAACCATGTGAGTGACCTGGTGACCATGTGTGTGACCTGGTGACCATGTGACTGGTTGTGGCCAGATACTTGGGATTTCTAAGGACCATTCCCATTATAGAGATGCGAACTTTCTCACCAACTAAGGAAGATCATGTGACTGTGGCTTGATCTTTGACTCAGAAAGGTCAACAAGAAGGTACTGGAAACCTAGCAAATTATCCAAGGCCTTCTGAGGTCATGAATTTGGTTGGGTTTTTTTTGTTTTGTTTTTGTCTTTGTTTTTGTCAACTTGGCACAAGCCTATACATACATGTGTAGAGGATTCTTAATTGAGATGTGCTCCTATCAGATTGCCTGTGGGTAAATCTGTGGGCATTTCCTTATTTTCTTGATTAATGGTTGATACAGGAGGGCAAAGATCATGGTGGGTGGTGCCACCCCTGGTAGGTGGTCTGGAGTTTCATAAGTAAGCAAACTAAACGAGTCATAATGAGCAAGCTATTCGCAACATTCCTCTATGGTCTCTACTTCCATTCCTGCCTCCAGATTTCTGACTTAAGTCTCTGACCCAACTTCCCTTAGTGATAGAGTGTAACCTATGAGTTGTGAGCTACAGCAAACCTTTCTTCTCTAAGTTGTTTTTGGTTGTGTTTTATTACAGCAATAGAAACCTAAAGCAAGATGGTTCTCAAAGTATAAATTAAGACGAAATACAGTTTAATTCTGGCCTGTTATCTTGGGGTGGGGGTGCTCAGGGATGAGTAGGTTCATTATCTAAGGTGCTCATGAGATTGCTTCCCTCCAAGTTCCATAGTTCAACCAAATTGATAGCATAGTAAGAGAAATGGGGGAGGAGGAGGTTAGGGAAAAATATAAGACCCACACTGGTGTGTAAAGACTGGATGAAGTCAGGGTTTTAGTGGTCATAGAAGTAACAAGGATGGATGCCCTCTGAATACTGGCAGGATTTTCTACATTGACTTTTCTCATGCTATCTCATTGGACTTTCCAGAAACTCTATGGACAGACCCAAACATTCAGAATCCCAGAGGATTCACTCGTCAGAGACCTCCTAGCTGGCATCTGGCATAGTCATTGTTTGAACCTTCTTCCTGTCCCTTTTCATGCTCTTATTCCTTGCCATATTTTTATTTGAGTTTAGGGCTTCTCAAATTTTAGTATACAGCAGGATTACTCAGAGTCCTTGCTGAAGTCAATTCTTGGGCCCATCCCCAGCGATTCAGATTGCATAGTACTGGAAGAAGAGCCACATACTTGCATTTCTTATCAGTTCTTCAGCAAAGTCATGCCATTGACCTGAGCACCACACTCTGAGAAACAGGGTGCCAGCTATCAACCCTAGCAAACCACAAGACAGAAATCAAATCAAGGTCAAGATTCTCAAGAACACTGAAGGACTTTGTATTGATGCTGACTTTAAGTTCCATGGAGTCTCTCAATGTAACATCGATGATGTTGAGACTTGCCAAGACCACATAGCCTTAGCCTTCTTTATCCATGCTCTGCTCTCTAGATTTACTTATCATTACCTCTCATCTCTCCAACATATACATATATATATATATATATATATATATATATATATATATGCCTTTTCACCTCAATGTTTTATTGATATCAACTATAATTCTGTTTTATGGGTGTGTATGTATGATTCATGTATGTATTGGTGTGTGTGTGTGTGTGTGTGTGTGTGTGTGTGTGTACATGCACAGAGGTCAGAGATAACTTGCATATCAGTATTGCCTTCTTCATTTACAAGGCCTTTTATTGCTTGTTGCTTATTTCTCAGGTGTCTCTTACCTTCATTTCCTATTCCCCTGCAGGTGCACAAAAACAGGTTACTATGTCCAGCTTCACATGGATTCTGCTGATCCAAACTCCAATTCCTATGCTTGTACAGTAATTACTTTATTCACTGAGCCATTTTCCCAACCCACCATCTATAACTCTTACCAGACCAAGTTAAAACATTCGGAAAGAGGTTTAATACAGAGTTCACTAGAGCATCCTTTTAGTGTCTAGTCTTCCTGCTTCATTGTTCAGACGTGTTTTTCTGCATCCCTTTCTCTCTCCCTAAGGCCAGAGATGACTTAAGTGTTGTAGGTGGGCTGAAGACTGTAACACCAAATCATTGCCAAACACATATGAATCTAATCACTAGTCTGTTACATCCAGCAGTGTGGCCTGGAACAAGACCTCCCACCTCTTGGAGCTACATTATCTGAGCTCTAAGCCCCCCTAGCTCTAGCCTTCTACTTTCAATTTCAAACTGGGAGTAGCCATTGGCTAATCTCAGTATCTGGGACTCAAAGCTGTCAATATATTCACTGAGCCAATGGCAGTGTTGGACATTAAAGTACAGCTCCAATATTCCTTATCCAGAGTGGGGCATGGTGGCGCACGCCTTTAATCCCAGCACTCGGGAGGCAGAGGCAGGCGGATTTCTGAGTTTGAGGCCAGCCTGGTCTACAGAGTGAGTTCCAGGACAGCCAGAGCTACACAGAGAAACTCTGTCTCGAAAAACCAAATATAAATATATATATATATATATATTCCTTATCCAAAACTTGAGGCCAGAAGGATTTTGGACGTGTGTGTGTGTGTGTGTGTGTGTGTGTGTGTGTGTGTGTGTGTCTATTAAATGAGACATCTTGGGGATAGGACCCAAACCTAAACACAGAATCTTTGATAGATAAATAGATATCCTAAAGGCAGAGTTGCATATTTTGTGCATGAAACAGTGTTTCACAGTATTTTCCATTTGTGATGTCAGATCAGTACTTAAATATTTTGGAGATTGGGGCTAGAGGATCTAAGTTCAGTTCCTTGTCCCATATTGTGCAGCTCACAAGCACCCGTAACTCCAGCCCCAGGGATCCTAAATCTCTGGCCTCAACAGGAATGACACTCAAGTTCGCATACCCCCATGTGAACATAAAACACACATGGAGTCATAAATACAATCTTAAAATCTGAACACCTTGGCATCTTGGAGCATCTCAGATTTTGGATTTTCATATCATGGTATTTAACTGCTCGCCCTGGACCTAGAAGAAACGAGATCCTCACTGTCTTGCAGTGCACTGCTCACCCCTACTCCTGTACCCATATCTATTCATGAACACACATAGGTTCTTCATGCTGCCCCTCAAGACCCATCCTTACTCAAGTCCTTTCCTGCCTAAGAAAAGAAGTGAGAGTCAGAAGTAAAGCCGCACACAGCCCCTTGATAGCTTTATCTAAAGAGGATTTAAATTTCAAATGCTAAAATATGCATTTGAATGTCCCCAGCCTTCCACCAGTCCACCTCTGACCCTACCTTCTGCTACAACTTAAGTAAATTTGAACAGGTAAACAGGAGTGTGGCACTTTGTAACAATTCATTTATTTAAAAAGTGCATTAATGTCCAGGAGAGAATCCCACCATAGGAGTTCTTTATTCTCTTTGCATGAATAAAAGCAAAGAAACAATTAAAACCACTCTTATTACCAACAACCTAAGCCAAACCAGGCATTAAGTGGGCAATTCCCTTCTGTTCCAATATGCCCCAATTAACACAAACCAAGGAAGGAATAAATTTAAGCAGGAACAGCTTATCAACATACAATTAACACTCAATAATTTACCCCTGTAATGCCAAATCAAATAAAAAGATTGTGTCATAAATCACCAACTTACTCGAGTGAGCCACCAGCCCTGTGCTTAGATGATCTTTTTGTTGATTTGCTTTAAATTCATCACCCTTTGTCACACTGAGTTTTATTGTGCGCTCTCTCTCTCTCTCTCTCTCTCTCTCTCTCTCTCTCTCTCTCTCTCTCTCTCTCTCTCTCTCTCTCTCTCTCTCTCTCTCTCTCTCTCTCAAGTCAAATACTACAGGCAGCTGTGGAGGCATGTGCTACCCCCCAGAGTTCAAGGTTATGCTAACGACAAACAGAACTGCAGGGAAGGCCAATTCAGTCCACCGGGTAGTGCCTTTCTCCAGGTGGTCCAGCCACCAACAGCAAAGAAATGGAGGTTGCTGGACACAACCATCCCTTTTAAAATGTTCTCAGAGCTTTCTATTCCTAAAGATAGAAGACTGCTCACACACCTTCCGAATATAGCTTCTGTTACATTTACATCAGTTGATGCTGGTTCTAAGGGTGGGGGACTCACCTCTCACCATTCTGTCTTCACTAATACCTGCACATCTCCAGGCAGGTGTTAAATCTATAGGCATTAAGTCCCTCCAATGCCTTCTCTTTATACATTCACCATCAAGCCATGGGCCTTTAAACCTGTGATGTGAGGACTCTCCAGCCAAGTGTGTTTCCTATCCTTCTTCCAACTGTGTTTCCCAGGATTCTCTTACATCTGATTAAGCCAAGAGAATCCCTGTGAGAGGGGACTAGAAAGAGACAATAGCCATGTGTCTCTGCTCTGGGAAGTTGTTGATCCTCATTAGTACAATCTCTGTGTTTTTGTAACATTGTCTGTTTATTAAAAAATGTACTTGTATCTTCAAGATCAGTTCATGTCGTACTTACATGACCCCTTTCAGGTGGGCACAGGACAGAGTTGTCAACGTCTGTATTTCAGAGGAAGTTAAACACAGCAATATTGTCTCTTTTGGTTTTCTGGTTTAAATTTTCATTGTAAACAAATGTCTCAGGGATGGCACATTGTTAGAGATGCCTTTCATGTGTACTTCTTTGTTGTTGTAGCTAACTTCATTGTTTAAAACAGTTTACTTATAACATGCTGACGAGGTGCCTAATATTCTTAAAGGCAAAATAGTTGGGATGTGTCTTATAAGAAGTTTATTAGATGTACTTAGATCAAGCATGGGTGAGCGTGTTGTAAGCTACAACGTCAATGTAATCAACACTGTACATTAGTGAGTTCTCTTTGAGCATAAAAACACAGAAACAGGATCATCTGTTAATTGGTTAAAGTCTAGACACTTGAAGGAACCTGACTCAGTGTTTTCTCTCGTCAGTATTGGCCAAATTCATAAGACACGGCTGTAGAGAATACTTGAGGAATATCAGAGGGCACTGAAGAGATGGAAAGGCAAGAAGAAAGTTTTCCTAGAGTTTCCAGAAACAAAGAAACAGAACACATCCGCCTGACACCTCGTTTTCACAGACTGATCTCTAGAACTCTAAGACAGTAAGTTTAGGTTATTTTGAGTAGCACAGTGTGTGGTGTTTTAGCAGCGGACAGAAGCATGCTCTTTTTGAGGATCCAATTTCTTCTAGATCTCCGTCTTTCAAGCTGAAGAGCACAAAGTTGGTTCTAAAAATTAAGTTCTGGTTTAGATCCCTGAACTTGGGTGTATCTGATAAATTGGGCAGGCAGCAAAGATTGGTGACTGGGGGAATCTAACTGCCCAGAACCAGAGTGCTACTAAGAACTTTGGATGCCTTCCACTTACCCCCTTTTCTTCTATTATAGGAAGCTTCTAGAATGTATACAAGTGGGAAGAAAGTTAGCACAAGGCCTTGTGTAACTATCACTTAGTTTCAACAATGACCAAGTCACGGCTAGTTTTCATTCTTAAGTATCCCCATTGCTCCCTAGGTTATCTTGAAGCAAATTCAAGCCATCATTTCTACACAAACACTTCAATATGCAGCCATAAAAGATAATGGCTCTTTTTAAAACATGATCATAAAATACTATTGAACCAAAAGAAAATTAATACTAATAGTATCTTGTACAATCAATTATGCAGCCAGGGTTGAAATATCCCCAATTGTTTCATGATCGTGTTTGCATCAGCTTTCATATAAGGACCCTACATTATAATTATTTGATATTTCAAGTCTCTTTTAATAAGCTCCCTTTATCACTTCTTTTTTTTTCATAAAATTTATGTTTAACCTAACATTAGATGTTTTGCTGACCTCATCTGTTGTGTTTAAGGGTTTCCTCTCTTCTCTGTAACTTTTTAGACATTCTAATGAATTTATGGCTCAGATTAGACTTTTAGTTAGTACTGTACTGCAGATGATGTTGTGTATTTTGCCACACTACTCAATGTTCCCTGTGTGGTGTTAGCAACCGGGCCCAGATCTATTCATTTACTAGGGATTATAGAATGGTAATCTCCAAATTCTGCCTTTCCTCCCTCGATATCTGGAATAATTTTAAGGAAAAGATATCCATCTACCAATTATCTGGTTTCCCTGAGAAACAGTTCATGTAAGAAAGACAGAAAAATGAATAATTCATTGTTTGTGTTGAACAGTTTCCAAACAGCAAGTTAGTGCCTTGGAGTCCTTCAAAGATGACAACTACTGCTATTATAACTTCATGTGTTTATGTGTATTTCACGTTCTATAATTCAATATAGTTGTGACTCTTACTGATAGTCAAACTAGCCAGTATTGAATAACACTAACGTAGGTGTTCATCTGGTTTACTGTGGAATGATCTAGAGGAATCTTAGAAAGCAGTAGCAACACTTCTAGACACAATTGTTTGCTTGGTTGGTTTTATTTTTCTGTGCAATCCATTCTGTTCTTAGACCTGTATTCAGTAGAGCTAGAGAGATGTTTAATGTGAGCCTCGTTAGGATCGAATCTGCCTCCTAGCAGAAATCTTCTATTATGAGATCTTCAACAAGATTTCTTTCTTTCTTTTTTTTTTTTTTTTTTTTTTTTTTTTTTCGAGACAGGGTTTCTCTGTATAGCCCTGACTGGCCTGGAACTCACTCTGTAGACCAGGCTGGCCTCGAACTCAGAAATCTGCCTGCCTCTGCCTTATAGTGCTGGGATTAAAGGCATGCACCACCACGCTTCTACAAGATTTCTTTGTTTTGGAATAAATCATTCAACAACTAAATTTGTCATTTATCTGTAAAAAAATGATGTGATTGACTATTATAAACCTCACCTGACCTACTAGGTGGTGTCTACATCAGGAAATAGAAACCGGTCCAGAGAACTGGTCAGAAATTTAGGAGGAACTATAAGAGAAAATCATGGGAGATAGAGTTACCCAAAGATTGTTAAATATGAAGACACTTGGACAGAAGAAATGAAAGGAGGGAGCCGTGTAACTCTGAGTTAATCAATTCTTTCATGGCAGTGAGTCTTGACACTACTCTCTACCAAGCAACCAACATGTCATAGTTGCACCAACACAGCTGTCTGATGCAGAGCCCTGCCTGCTTTCTTTCCATCCCCTAAGCTCACCTGAGTATGACTGCTTGAACTAACAGAAGTAGCTTGGTTAGAGGGCCTGAGCCTTGTGGTTAGCCTGAATAATGAGAGGACACAAGAGCAATCACAACAGAAGAGCGATCCACAGACGGTTAATACTTTGCTTTACATTTCAATAGAGGCAAAGAGCTCACCCTATGCCCTGGTTTCTCTTGAAATAATGCTTCAGGACCAGGACTGGAAACACAATTTACATGAATCAGTTTAAAACAATGGCCTTCCTTGCCCTTGTTAGTTCCAGCAACAGCCATCCATCTTCTCTTTCCGTTCTCTAGCCCTTGAATACACAGAAAGCAGGAGTTGTATGTTTATGAACAGAAACTCAGGCTAAGTAACTTGCTTCCAAATTATTCTTCTTCATTATCTGATTGGGAATAATTTACCAATTAAATAAGGCACAGTCAAAGCAGAAATAGAGACGCATGCTGGAGTGTGTTAGCACCAACAGCTAAAGTCATTCTTCTCTGGATGACATAGTGTTACTATATATAGTCTGGATATGAGTAATGAGAAAGTGATTGCAAGCCAATATTTAGGGGAGAGCAAGGCAGATCACAGCAAAATCTGATGAACTGTCATGGTGATGGATTTAGTCTTCTGCTCTCTCTATTTTTATCAGGGATGCTTTTTTATTTATGATATTAAATGGCTTAGGTGTGATGGACAGAGGAGGGCACTTATTAATTGTGGAATCTTAGGCAAGATATGTAACCTTTCCAAGCTTTCTCATCTATGAAATGGGGATAATAATAGGATCAGCTGCCCACAGCCACGCGTGAGGATTAGATGACACCATGCACAGATGTGATGTGGAACACTGCCTCACATATAGGAAAGTTCCCCATAGAACGAGTTCCTAATAATAAGGAAATTAAAAGTCATTTCAATTGTCAGGTAAACATATTTTACTCAGACTTTCCAACTTGTAAGTCATAAACAATATTGAATTCAGCAGAGCTTAATCACACCAATAAAACTCACTAGAAGTAGGCTGAGAATCTGACATAAGGAAAGAGTTGATGAGATTCTTGGCAAAGGCCTTTATGCTCTGGAGTCAAAGGACTCTGGCTCTTCTGAGAGCAATGGGGTAGATTGTCATAAACTTTAAACAACTATAAATGGAGAAACATAACCTAAGGAACAGTCAATGGGAGGATCATTCTAAGTAAAATTAAAAATTGTGGGAGCCTGGTCTCCTTACCATGAACATTATGCTGCTTTCTGGTGAAAGTGGGAGGGATCATGGGAAAGAGAAGAAACACATGTGAATAGTCTCAGCTGTGAGGAAGAACAAGAAGGTTTTTGTACTGATGGGAGGGGGGATGTTCTGTCTCACTTCCTTAGCCCTGCTGGATGTGGTTGACATACCCTAGAAAGAAATGTAAAGACAGACTTCCAGTCTGGGTCAGTACCCTGAGCAGACCTTGGGCAGGAACTCAGCAGCCAGTTCCACAACACCCAGATGAAGCTCCACTCTCAGGCCCTCTAACCTGCTGAGGCTCACAAGATCACAGGATCTCAGGAGCTTGGTCACACCAGGATCTCAGGGTCCCAGAGGCAGCTTGAATCCCAGGAGCTCTGACACATTCAGGATCTCAGGATCACAGGATCCCCGAATAACAGGATCACAGACACAGCCGGACTCTGAAGAGTTCTGACACAACCAGGATCACAGGAAGGACAGGCTTCAGTCAGATATAGTGAAGGCAGGTAACATTGGAGATAACTAGACAGGGGGAGGCAAACATAAGAACATAAGCAACAGAAACCAAAGGTACTTAGCATCATCAGAACCCAATTTTCCCACCATAGCAACTCCTGGGTACACCATGACACCAGAAAAGCAAGATTCAGATCTAAAATCACTTCATCCTAAAGCAAAAGAATGTACCTTCTTCTCAGCACCTCATGGTACCTTCTCAAAAATTGACCATATAATTGATCACAAAACAGATACAAGAAGATTGAAATAATCCCATGCACCGTATCAGATCACCACAGGGTAAGGCTGGTTTTCAATACCAACAAAAACAACAGAAAGCACACATACATATGGAAGCTGAATAATACTCTACTCAGTGATAGCTTGGTCAAGGAAGAAATAAAGAAAGAAATTAAAGGCTTTTCAGAATTTAATGAAAATGAGACACATCATACCAAAATTTATGGGACACAATGAAAGCAGTGGTAAGAGGAAAACTCATAGCTCTAAGTGCCTTCAAAAAGAAACTGGAGAGAGCTTACACTAGCAGCTTGACAGCACACCTGAAAGCTCTACAACAAAAAGGAGCAAATACTCCTCATCTACAGAGGAGTAGATGGTGGGAAATAATCAAACTTAGGACTGAAATCAACCAAATAGAAACAAAAAGAACTATACAAAGAATCAACAAAACCAGGAGCTGATTCTTTGAGAAAATGAACAAGATAGATAAACCCTCAGTCAGACTAACCCAAGAGCATAGAGATAGTATCCAAATTAATAAAATCAGAAATGAAAAGGGAGCCATAACAACGGAAATGGTGGAAATTCAAAAAGTCATCAGATCCTACTACAAAAGCTTATACTCAAAAAAAATTGGAAAATCTGGATTAATTGGGCAATTTTCTAGACAGATACCAGGTGCCAAAGTTAAAACAGGATCAGATAAACCATCTAAACGGTCCTATAACCCTATAACCCCTAAAGAAACAGAAGCAGTCATTAATAGTCTCACAACCAAAAAAAAAAAAAAAAAAAAAAAAAAAAAACCAAAAAACCCAGGACCAGATGGATTTAGTGCAGAGTTCTATCAGACCATCAAAGAAGACCTAATACTAATACTCTTCAAACTATTCCACAAAATAGAGACAGAAGGAACAGTACCCAACTCATTCTATGAAGCCACAATTATGCTTATACCTAAACCACACAAAGACCCAATAATGAAAGAGAAATTCAGACAAACTTCCCTTATGAACATTGATTCAAAAATACTCAATAAGATTCTTGCCAACCGAACCCAAGAACACATCAAAATGATCATCCATCACGATCAAGTAGGCTTCATCCCAGGGATGCAGGAATGATGGATTTCAATATATGGAAATCCATCAACATAATCCACTACATAAACAAACTCAAAGACAAAAACCACATGATCATTTCACTGGATGCTGAAAAAGCATTTGACAAAATTCAGCTTCCCTTCACATTAAAAGTATTGGAAAGATCAGCATTTCAAGGCCCCTACCTAAACACAATAAAGCAATATACAGCAAACCAGTAGCCACCCTCAAACTAAATGGAGAGAAACTTGAAGCAACCCCAGTAAAATCAGGGACTGGACAAGGCTGCCCACTCTCTCCCTATCTATTCAAAATAGTACTTGAAGTTCAAGCTAGAGCAATTAGACAACAAAAGGAGGCCAAACGGATAGAAATTGGAAAGGAAGTAGTCAAAGTAACAGTATTTGCAGATGGTATGATCATATCCGTAAGTAACCCCAAAAATTCCAGCAAAGAATTCCTAAAGCTTCTAAACAACTTCAACAAAGTGGATGGATATAAAATTAACTCAAACAAATCAGTAGCCTTCCTCTACTCAAAGAATAAACAGTCTGAGAAAGAAACTAGGGAAACAGCACCCTTCACAATAGTCACAAATAATATTACATACCTTGGTATGACTTTAACCAAGCAAGTGAAAGATCTGTATGACAAGAACTTCAAGTCTCTGAAGAAAGAAATTGAAGAAGACCTCAGAAGATGGAAAGATCTCCCATGCTCACGAATTGGCAGAATTAATACAGTAAAAATGGCCATCTTGCTGAAGGCAATCTACAGATTCAATGCAATCCCCACCAAAATTCCAAATGAATTATTCATAGAGTTAAAAAGAGCAATTTCCAAATTCATTTGGAATAACAAAAAACTCAGGATAGTGGAAAATTGTTCTCAACAATAAAAGAACTTCTGGGGGAATCACCATCCCTGACATCAAGCTGTTTTACAGAGCAATAGTGATAAAACACACACACACACACACACACACACACACACACACACACAAACTTCATGGCATTGGTACAGAGATAGACAGGAAGATCACTGGAATAGAATTGAAGACCCAGAAATGAACCCACACACCTACAGTCCTTTGATATTTGACAAAGGAGCTAAAAACCATCCAGTGGAAAAAAGAAAGCATTTTTAACAAATGGTGCTGGTTCAACTGGTGGTCAGCATTTAGAAAAATGCAAATTGACCCATTCGTATCTCCTTGTACAATGGTCAAGTCCAAGTGTATCAAGGATCTCCACATAAAACCAGATACACTGAAACTTATAGAAGAGAAAGTGGGAAAGAGCCTCGAACACATAGGTACAGGGAGAAAGTTCTTGAACAGAACACCAGTGGCTTATTCTCTGAGATCAAGTTCAACAAATGGGACTTCACAAAATTGCAAAGCATCTGTAAGGCAAAGGACACTGTCAATAGGACAAAATGGCAACCAGCAGATTGGGAAAAGATCTTTACCAATCCTACATCCAATAGAGGGCTAATATTCAATATACACAAAGAACTCAAAAAATTAGACTCCAGAGAAACAAATAACCCTATTAAAAATGAGGTACAGAGCTAAACAAAGACATTTCAACTGAGGAGTACCTAATGGTCAAGAAGCACGTAAAGAAATGTTCAACACCCTTACTCATCAAGGAAATGCCAATCAAAACAACCCTGAGATTCCTCCTCACACCAGTTAGAATGGCTAAGATCAAAAGCTCAGATGACAGCAGATTCTGGCAAGGATGTGGAGAAAGAGGAACATTCCTCCATTGTTGTTGGGATTTCAAGCTGGTACAACTACTTTGGAAATCAGTTTGGCGGTTCCTCAGAAAATTGGACATAGTACTACCAGAAGATCCAGCAATACCTCTCCTAGGCATATACCCAGATGATGTTCCAACTTGTAATAATGACACATGCTCCAAAATGTTCATAACAGCCTTATTTATAATAGCCAGAAGCTGGAAAGAACCCAGATGTCCTTCAACAGTGGAATGGATACAGAAAGTGTGGTACATTTACACAATAGAGTACTAGTCAGCTATTAAAAGTGATGAATTCATGAAATTCTTAGGCAAATGGATAGAACTAGAAAATATCATCCTGAGTGAGGTAACCCAATCACAAAACAATACACATCATATGCACTCACTGATAAGTGTCTAGTAAGTGGATATTAGCCCAAAAGCTCAGAATACCCAAGGTACAAAACACATAAACCTCAAGAAGAAGGAAAACCAAAGTGTGGGTGCTTTGGTCCTTCTTAGAAAGGAACAAAATACTCATGAGAGCAAATATGGAGACAAAGTGCAGAGCAGAGACTGAAGGGAAAGCCATCCAGAGACTTTCCCACCTGGGGATTCATCCTGTATACAGTCACCAAAATCCAACACTATTGTGGATACTAATAAATGCTTGCTGAAAGGATCTGATATAGCTGTCTCCTGAGAGGCCCTGCCATAACCTGACAAATACAGAGGCAGATGCTCACAGCCAACCATTGGATGGAGCATAGAGTTTCCAATGGAAGAGTTAGAGAAAGGACTGAAGGAGCTGAAGGGGTTTGCAACCCCATAGGAAGAACAACAACATCAACCAATCAGACCCCCCCCCCATAGCTCCCAGGGACTAAGCCACCAAACAAGGATTAGATATGGCTCCAGCTATATATGTAGCAGAAGATGGCATTGTCAGGTATCAATGGGAGGAGAGGTCCTTGGTCCTATGAAGGCTGGATAGATGCCCTAGTATAGGAGAATCAAGGGTGGGGAGACAGGAGTAGGTGGGTGGAGGAACACCCTCATAGAAGCAGGGGAGTGAAAATAGGATATGGGGTTTCTGGGAGTGGGGGAAACCAGAAAAGGGGATAACCCTTGAAATGTAAATAAAGAAAATATCCAATAGTAATATATATGTATGTATATATGTACATATATATATTATATATATATATATATATACTATATATAAAGAAATGTAAAGACATAGTGAATCAAGCAGTTAAAGCTGATAACATTTCACCATAAAACATTACTCTATGGTCAGAACCTTAGCACTTCCTTATTATTCANGAAGAGAAAGTGGGAAAGAGCCTCGAACACATAGGTACAGGGAGAAAGTTCTTGAACAGAACACCAGTGGCTTATTCTCTGAGATCAAGTTCAACAAATGGGACTTCACAAAATTGCAAAGCATCTGTAAGGCAAAGGACACTGTCAATAGGACAAAATGGCAACCAGCAGATTGGGAAAAGATCTTTACCAATCCTACATCCAATAGAGGGCTAATATTCAATATACACAAAGAACTCAAAAAATTAGACTCCAGAGAAACAAATAACCCTATTAAAAATGAGGTACAGAGCTAAACAAAGACATTTCAACTGAGGAGTACCTAATGGTCAAGAAGCACGTAAAGAAATGTTCAACACCCTTACTCATCAAGGAAATGCCAATCAAAACAACCCTGAGATTCCTCCTCACACCAGTTAGAATGGCTAAGATCAAAAGCTCAGATGACAGCAGATTCTGGCAAGGATGTGGAGAAAGAGGAACATTCCTCCATTGTTGTTGGGATTTCAAGCTGGTACAACTACTTTGGAAATCAGTTTGGCGGTTCCTCAGAAAATTGGACATAGTACTACCAGAAGATCCAGCAATACCTCTCCTAGGCATATACCCAGATGATGTTCCAACTTGTAATAATGACACATGCTCCAAAATGTTCATAACAGCCTTATTTATAATAGCCAGAAGCTGGAAAGAACCCAGATGTCCTTCAACAGTGGAATGGATACAGAAAGTGTGGTACATTTACACAATAGAGTACTAGTCAGCTATTAAAAGTGATGAATTCATGAAATTCTTAGGCAAATGGATAGAACTAGAAAATATCATCCTGAGTGAGGTAACCCAATCACAAAACAATACACATCATATGCACTCACTGATAAGTGTCTAGTAAGTGGATATTAGCCCAAAAGCTCAGAATACCCAAGGTACAAAACACATAAACCTCAAGAAGAAGGAAAACCAAAGTGTGGGTGCTTTGGTCCTTCTTAGAAAGGAACAAAATACTCATGAGAGCAAATATGGAGACAAAGTGCAGAGCAGAGACTGAAGGGAAAGCCATCCAGAGACTTTCCCACCTGGGGATTCATCCTGTATACAGTCACCAAAATCCAACACTATTGTGGATACTAATAAATGCTTGCTGAAAGGATCTGATATAGCTGTCTCCTGAGAGGCCCTGCCATAACCTGACAAATACAGAGGCAGATGCTCACAGCCAACCATTGGATGGAGCATAGAGTTTCCAATGGAAGAGTTAGAGAAAGGACTGAAGGAGCTGAAGGGGTTTGCAACCCCATAGGAAGAACAACAACATCAACCAATCAGACCCCCCCCCCATAGCTCCCAGGGACTAAGCCACCAAACAAGGATTAGATATGGCTCCAGCTATATATGTAGCAGAAGATGGCATTGTCAGGTATCAATGGGAGGAGAGGTCCTTGGTCCTATGAAGGCTGGATAGATGCCCTAGTATAGGAGAATCAAGGGTGGGGAGACAGGAGTAGGTGGGTGGAGGAACACCCTCATAGAAGCAGGGGAGTGAAAATAGGATATGGGGTTTCTGGGAGTGGGGGAAACCAGAAAAGGGGATAACCCTTGAAATGTAAATAAAGAAAATATCCAATAGTAATATATATGTATGTATATATGTACATATATATATTATATATATATATATATACTATATATAAAGAAATGTAAAGACATAGTGAATCAAGCAGTTAAAGCTGATAACATTTCACCATAAAACATTACTCTATGGTCAGAACCTTAGCACTTCCTTATTATTCAAGATAGTTCAGAACACTGAAGGCATATATTGAATATTTGTCCTTTGACTACATTAAATAATTGAATAATAGTCCTTACACTACAAACGCAAACCAATAAATACATATATAACTATACACACACACACACACACACACATATATATATATATATATATATATATATATATATATATATATATATATATATGTTTACCCATGTACACATAAATATTTGCATAATCGCAGAGAGAATTATCATGTTTGTAACCACTTCAGACGCATACTGATACAAAGACATTGCATCTTGGCAACTCAAATAAGCAATTATCAACATGATTTTCTAAAGGAAGAATTCTTGTCAAATTTCCAGTCTTAAAAAAAAAAAAGACAATCACCCTTTAATTAACTGGTAGATGATGCATTTCTAGATTTATCAGTGACTAATAAGACCAAGCAAAACTACTTTGTGCTCCCATGTTCAACAGAATTAAGGTTGACACTTGGGTGATTATACCTGATCTTGTGAGACATGCAAAATTCATGTGGAGCATGGCACAAATCTTCCATGTCTAACATTCTTAGCTGTTGCTTACAAATGACCCTAGTGGGGCTGGGGAGATGGCTCAGCAGATAAGAAAACTTCTGTATAAGCATAAGGACATGTACCTACGTAAAAAAGCCAGGCATGTCAGTGCTCGGTATGCAAGCCTGTGCTGGTATCCCCAATGTTATGAAGGGGCAGAGACAAGGGGAACAGTTATTGGGGCTTGCTGACTTCTAGCTCCAGGTTCAGTGAAAGACACTTTCTCAGAGAAATAAGGTAGAGATTGATAGCACAGAATATACAGCATTCCCTGGCTTCCAAGTGTGTTCATGTGTCCATACCCACTCACATACACATGTACAAATACCATATATGCATATAAAAATGTGAATAAATAAAATTTTAAAAATTTGAAAATGACAGTTGTGTTCCTTTTTTTTTTTTAACCGACTGAAATTATCCCCTAGCTATAAAATGTCCCTCTTCCTTAGCTCTAGGAGCAGTCTGGCTGTTGAGAACATTTCTCTGTAGCCTCCATGCTTTTAAAAGGAATCCAGCAGGATCCCAGATGGGTAAAATCTCTGTCTGGAGAAAATATCTCCATAGCACAAAATATCAATATCAACTTTTAGTACAGTGGCTGGTTCAGCATCTCAAAGTGTACTGGAGACCATACACTCAACCAAGAGACACTACATGGGCCCAGTCACTTACCCTGAAGAAGCACATATAAGCCTCTCCTTTGGCTACACTTGACATCCCAAGACATGGCAGGTACCACAGCCCCAGAGCTGACCTCCACTCTGGGCATTAACAACTTGGGTATCTCTGCTACTCCCTTGTCAGACAATGTCCTGGCAACAGTGCTAACTTGCCTGTGGGAAGTGCTGCCATGAAAGACTGCCTGATAATTCCTCAAAGGTTCTGTTTACTCTCCTCCTGTTTGCAGGCATATCTGGTAGGAAGAGAGCTATATGCAAAGGCCTACAATGACTCTACCTGATCTAGGTTGAGTCTAACGGGTGTTTACTATAGGAAACAATGAAGGCAATGTCTAATGGCATAGACTAATGTGCAGAGTGATAAACATGGTTCTATTTGCATTCTTCTACATGCAGTCATTCAGTATGACCAGGACCATTTGTTGAAGATGCTATCTTTTGTCCAGTGTTTATTTCTTGCTTCTTTATCAAAAAAAAAAAAATTAGGTGTCTATAGGTGTGTGGATTTATGTCCAAGTCTTTAGTTTGATTCCACTGATCAACCTGTCTGTTTTTGTGCCAATACTATGTGGCTTTTATTACAATAGCTTTGTAGTGCAACTTAGAGTCAGGAATGATGACACCTGCAGAAGTTCTTTTATTGTTCAGAATTGGTTTAGCTATTCTGGGTTTTATTTTGTTTTTCCACATGAAGTTGAGAATTGTCCTTTCAAGGCCTGTAAAAAATTGTGTTGGAATTTTGATTGGGATTGCATTTAATCTGTAAATTGCTTTTGGTAGAATGACACTTTTATTGTGTTACTCCTACTGATCCATGAGAGATTTTTCCATCTTCTGATGTCTTCTTCAATTTCTTTATTTAAAGACTTAAAGTTTTTATCATACAAATCTTTTGTTTGCTTAGTTAGAGTTACCTCAATATATTTTATATTATGTGAGGTTGTTATTATGAAAGGTGTTGTTTTCTTGATTTTTCTCAGTCTACTTGTTGTTCGTATATAGAAGGGCTACTAATTTTGTTGTTGTTGTTTTTAATCTTATATCCAATCACTTCACCAGAAGTGTTTATCAGCCATGGAAATTCTCTGGTGGAATTTTTAGGGTCACTTATGTGTTTTATCATATCATCTGCAAATAACAATACTTGAACTTCTTCCTTTCCAATTTGTATCCTCTTGATTTCCTTTAGTTTTCTTATTGCTCTAGCTAAAACATCAAGTATTATATTATATTATATTATATTATATTATATTATATTATATAAATAAGGAAAGAGTAGACAAACTTGCCTTGTTCCTGAATTTAGTGAAATTGAGTTTTTCTTCATTTAAGTTGATGTTGACTATCGGATGTCTGTAAATTGCCTTTATTCCTTTATTAGATTTAGGCATGTCCTTTGTATCCCTAATCTCTCCAGGATTTTTATCAGGTAGAGGTGTTGGATTTTGTCAAAGGTCTTTTCTACATCTAATGAAATGGTTATGTGATTTTTTTCTTTCAATTTGTTTATGTTTACTGATTTCCATATATAAACTGTCCCTGCATCTCTCGATAAAGTCTACTTGATCATGATAGATTATCTTTTTGATATATTCTTGGATTCAGTTTACAAGTATTTGAGTATTTTTACATCTATATGAAGTGGAGATTTCTGGTTCCATTGGAGACTCAGTTATGTCATGTGGAACTGACATATGACAGGATGTTTCCCTGAAGCAGACACATGGGAGGACATCTTGCTGAGAACAGACACATGGTGTTTTTCTGGAAGTGGCCTGGTGAAAGAGTATGTGGTGTTTTGCTGGGGTGGATGCTTGAGAGAACATGTGATGTTTGGGGATGGTATATAGCCCAACAGACAGTGGACGATGCTATGACATTGGTTCTTCTTGCCACTCTTTGCTGGCTTTGTCGGGCTTTGCTGACACTGGTCTTCACTGTTGATGATGTGATATTGGTTCACCCTGCTTTCTTCACTGATCATTGTCGTGACTTTGTAGAGAGAAACGCACTAAAGAACTTCTTGTGATATTCTAGTGGCTTCTTGCTTCTGTAGACTTTGGCCACCTGGCAGAGCTGCATAGTTTTTTTCTGGATTGAACTGCTATTGCTAGTGGATCAAACTACTGCTGCTGATTTGTGTAAACTGAACTGCTGATATCCTTACAATGAAGACTGGAATTGCCCCCAAAGAACTATTTCTAAACAGATCCACATCCTCCCTTGCCTGATTCATCTTTTATTCCACTAACTCGGGTGGGTGGTGGGTTAGAAGGGAGGTTAAACATTTAAAAAACCCTTATTAAGTAGATTTTGAAAAATCTGAGCTTACATCTATGTTCATAAGGGAAATTAGTTTGTAATTTTTTTTCTTTGTTGTGTTTTTATGTAGTTCAGGCATTGGTGTAACTGTAGCCTCATAAACCGAATTGGGCAATGTTCCTTTTGTTTTTATTTTGTGAAATAATTTAGGGAGTATTGGCGTTAACTCTTCTTTGAAAATCTGGTAGAATCTTATGCTAAAACCACCTGCCCTGGGCTTATTTGGGTTTGTAGACTTTTAATGATTGCTTCTACTTCATTACAGGCTACAGGTTTTTAAAATTGTTTAACTACCTGCAAGCACCCTTCCCAGCCATGCCAGGCTTAAGTAGCCAGTGAAGAAGATACCCAAGCACCCGTTGTAGGCGCCACTACGATAGACAAATGTGTGATAGAAAGATGAATAGATGGAGTATGGGGTGTAAGAGTGGAAAAGAAAGACCAAGGGGTTCATACACTGTGGAGAAAGATAGAACTGGAGACTCGACAGTGGTGAGGAACAGGCAGATACGAGGAAGTCATGGTGAGGTTCTGACTGCCACCTAAGGCCACAGAGACATGTGGAGCCATGAGGCTGCACTCGGTCTGTAGTGCTATGTTAACCAGGGTCTGTGTTGATGTCCCAGTGCAGAAATGATGACCGTGATAATGGGGGAGTGGGGAGCCAGACCTTGAAGACATGAGAGAAGAGCAGACCCTGCCTCTTGCCAGCTGCAGCAGTGGGTGAGCTAGCCAAGGCAGTGCTGGCGAGCTTACTCTTGTGGTGCAGGTGCAGAAGAACTGGTAGGCTGCCAACTCAGTTACCTCCAGACCCAGATCCAGGGCTTTGAGTTGGCCCACATCAACATCTACCCCATCTATGATCTGATGAAGCATGTTAAGCCCTATAGACCCAAAGTGTGGAATCCCCATGACACAGGGCCACAACAGAATATGCATGTCCCTGTGAGGCTCTGTAGTGATAGTGGAACAGAAGCCAGAGTTTTCAAAACGGACCAACAACTCATTGAAATGTGCAAGTAAAGATGTATGGACCAAGGGCTGTACTATGGGGCAGATGGTGACACACTACAGCACCCACGCAGGATTTTTTAAATTCTATCTTATTTTATTTTATTTTGGGGGTGAAGCTGTAAGGGCAGGGAGTGGCTATGAAGGGATGGGGAGATGAAGGGAATTGGGGTGCCCTATGTGAAATTCACAAAGAATCAATAAAAAGTTTTAAAAATTGTTTATCTGATTTTGATTTAACTTTGGTAGATTATTTGTTTCTTTTAGATTTTCCAATTTGTGGAGTACAGATTTTTAAAGTACGGCCTAAGAATTCTTTAGATCTCCTTGGTGTCTGATGTTATCTCCCCCTTTATGTTTCTGATTTTGTTAATTTGGGTATTCTCTCTGTCTTTTACTTAATTTAGATAAGCGTTTGTCTGTCTTGTTGATTTTCTCAAGGAGCCAACTCTCTGTTTCATTGATTTTTTTTGAATTGTTCTTTTTGTTTCTAGTTTATTGATTTCAGCTCTCAGTTTGATTATTTCCTGCAACCTACTCCTCTTGAGTATATATTTGATTGTTTTTTGTTCTAGAGCTTTCAGGTGTGCTGTTAAGTTGCTAGTATGAGATCTCCCTAGTTTCTTTATGCAGACTCTCAGGCTATGAACTTGCCTCTTCCCACCACTTCCACAGTGTTGCACAAGTTTGGTATGTTGGGAATTCATTTTCATTGAACGCTAGAAAGGATTTATTTCTTTATTTCTTTCTTGACCTATTTTTTTCTTTCAATAGAGATTTATTCAGTTTCCCTAAGTTTGTAAGCTTTGTGTTGTTTCTCTTGTTATTGATATCCAGCTTTAATCTGTGGTGCTCTGATAGGATGCAGGGAGTTACTTATCTTTCTTATGTCCATCGAGTCTTGCCTTGTTTCTGAGTATGTGGTCACTTTTGAAGAAAGTTCCATGAGGAACTTAGAAGAAGGTATATATTTTTGTGTTTAGATTAAATGTTCTAAAAATGTGTTAGGTCCATTTGGTTTGTAACGACAGTTAGCTCAGCATTTCTTTTGAGTTTTTGTCTGGATGACCTGCCCAGTAGTGAGAATGGGGTAGTCTTCTACTATCAGTGTGTAAGGGGGGGGGGTCAATATATGAATTAAGCTATAGTAGTGTTTCTTTTACAAGAGTGGGTGCCCTTGTGTTTAAGCCATAGACTTCAAGAATTGAGTCTTGGTGGATTTTTTCCATTGATGACTATGTAGTATCCTTTCTCATCTCTTTTGATTATTTTTGGTTTATTATTTTATTAGATATTTTAAAAGCTATACCACCTTGCTTCTTAGGCCCATTTGCTTAAAAATATCTTTTTCTAACCTTTTACCCTGAGGTAACATCCATCCATCGTGGTGATGTGTTTCTTGGATGCAGCAGAAGAAAGAATATTCTGTTAGTCTGTGTGTTTTATTGGGGGGTTGAGATAATTGATATTGGGAGATATCAATGACCATTGATTGTTGATTCCTATTATTTTGGTGGTGGTGGTCTTGAAAGTGGTGTGTGTGTGTGTGTGTGTGTTCCCTACTTTTCATTTTGCTGGTGTGAGATTATTTATTTCCTATGTTTTCATGAGTGTAGTTAACCCCCTTCATTTGGAATTTTCCTCCTAGTAACTTCTGTAGGGTTGTATTTGTAGATAGATATGGTTTAAATTTGACTTTATTATAAAATATCATTTTTTGTCAGTAGTGTTTGCAAGTTTTGGGGGTTTTAGTAGTCTGGACTGATGGTATCTGTGGTCTCTTGCTATCTACAGAACATCTGTCTAGGACCATCTGGATTTTAGATTGCCATTGAGAAGTCAGGTGTAATTCTAATAAGTCTGCTGTTACATGTTACTTGGTCTTTTTGCTTGGCAGCTTTTAATATTTTTTCTTTGTTCTGTATGTTTAGTTATTTGACTATTATGTGACAAAGGAACTTTACTTTCTGGACCAATCTCTGGTTTTCTATATGTCTTTTTTTTTTTTTTTTATCATTATTGGCATCTCTTTCTTTAAGTTAGAAAGTTTTCTTCTATGATTTTGTTGAAAATATTTTCTGGGCCTTTAAGCTGGGATTCTTCTCTTCCTCTATTCCTATTATTCTTAAGGTTTGATCTTTCAATAGTGTTCCAGAGTTTTTGGATGTGTGTAAGGAATTTTTCAGACTTTATATTTTCTTTGACTGATGTACCTTCTTCAATGACTGGGATTCTACCTTCCATCTCTTAAAATTTTTGGTAAAGTTTGCCTCTGTAATTTTTGTTTGGATTTCTAAATTATTCATTTCCAGAATTACCTCAGTTTGCATTTTCTTTATTGCTTTTATTTCTATTTTCCAGGCTTGAACAGTGTAATTCATTTCCTTTAACTGTTTTTCTTGACTTACTTTATAGAAATTATTTATTTCCAACAACTGTTTGTGTTCTCCTAGATTTTTTTCAAGGGATTTATTCATTGCCCTTTAAAGAACCTCTACCATCTTTATATAGTTAGGTTTAGGGCCTTTTTCTTGTGCTTCAGCTATATTGGAGGATTCAAGGCCTATAGTAGTATATCTAGGCTCTAGTAGAGACATATTTCCCTCCATGTTATTATGTTCTTACACTGGCATCTAGACATCTGGGCTTGGGGTGATGATAGGTCTAGGAGCTGATTTCTGTGTTCATCATTGCTGGGTGGGTGGTTTCCTCCTTGGTTTCTTTTTTCTTTCTGGATTGCCAGAGAGTATGATGACTGTGTGTTGCCTATTTTACTGGCCTGCTCAGCTGTTATGTCCACAGGGAGTGCTTGCTGATGTTAGAGGCTGGGATACAATGATAAGTGTAGGCTTAGATTTTTTGGAACCTATTTTTTTGTTTGTTTACAGAACCTGATTTTAATGTTTTCACCTGCTAATATTCAACAAAAAGAATAATTATTTTAAGATATATTTCCCTGTTATGACTCCCTTTTCATTTCTGATTTTATTAATTTGGATACTGTCTCCATGTGCTCTAGTTAGTCTGGCTAAGGGTTTATCTATATTGTTGATTTTTTCAAAGAACCACCTCCTGGTTTTGTTGAATCTTTGTATAGTTCTTTTTATTTCTATTTAGTTGATTTCAGCCCTGAGTTTGATTATTTCCTGCTGTCAACTCCTCTTGGGTGTATTTGTTTATTTTTGTTCTACAGCTTTCAGGTGTGCTGTCAAGCTGCTAGTGTAAGCTCCCTTCAGTTTCTTTTTGGAGGCACATAGAGCTATGAGTTTTCCTCTTACCACTGTTTTCATTGTGTCCCATAAGTTTTGGTATGAAGTGTCTTCATTTTCATTAAATTCTAAAAAGCCTTTCATTTCTTTATTTCTTCCTTGACCAAGCTATCATTGAATAGAGCATTGTTCAGCTTCCATGTGTATGAGGGCTTTCTGTTGGTTTTGTTAGTATCAAAAACCAGCCTTAGTCCATGGTGACCCGATAGGGTGCATGGGATTATTTCAATCTTCTTGTATCTGTTGAGGCTTGTTTTGTGACTAATTATATGGTCAATTTTTGAGACGGTACCATGAGGTGCTGAGAAGAAGGTATATTCTTTTGCTTTAGGATGAAATGTTTTATGAATATCTGTTAGATCCATTTGGTCCATAACTTCTGCTAGTTTCACTGTGTCTCTGTTTAGTTTGTGTTTTCATGATCTGTCCATTACTGACACTGGGCTGTTGAAGTCTCCCAATACTATTGTGTGGAGTTTGATGTGTGCTTTGAGCTTTGGTAAAGTTTCTTTTATGAATGTGGGTGCCCTTGCATTTGGAGCATAAATGTTCAGAATTGAGAGTTCATCTTGGTAGATTTTTCCTTTGACCAGTATGAAATGTCCTTCCTTATCTTTTTTGATAACTTTTGGTGAAAGTTGATTTTATTTGATTTTAGAATGGCTACTCCAGCTTGGTTCTTGGGACCATTTGCTTGGAAAATTTGTTTTCCACCTTTTACTCTGAGGTAGTGTCTGTCTCTGTCACTGAGGCGCATTTCCTGTATGCAGCAAAATGCTGGGTCCTGTTTACATATCCAGTCTGTTAGTCTATGTCTTTTTATTGGAGAATTGATGTTTAGAGATATTAAGGAAAAGTGATTGTTGCCTCCTGTTATTTTTGTTGTTAGAGGTGGAATTATGTTTATGTGGCTATCTTCTTTTGGGTTTGTTGAAAGATGACTTTCTTGATTTTTCTAGGGTGTAGTTTTCCCTCTTTGTGTTGGTGTTTTGCATCTACTATCCTTTGTAGGGCTGGATTTGTGGAAAGATATTGTGTAAATTTGGTTTTGCCATGTAATATCTTATTTTCTCCATTTATGGTGATTGAGAGTTTTGCTGGGTATAGTAACCTGGGTTGGCATTTGTGTTCTCTTAGGGTCTGTATGGCATCTGCCCAGGACCTTCTAGCTTTCATACTCTCTGATGAGAAGTCTGGTGTAATTCTGATAGTTCTGCCATCATATGTTACTTGACCTTTTTCCCTTACTGCTTTTAATATTCTTTCTTTGTTTAGTGCATTTTGTGTTTTGATTATTATGTGACAGGAGGAATTCCTTTTCTGGTCCAGTCTATGCAGAGTTTTGTGGGCTTCTTGTATGTTCATGGGCATCTCTCTCTTTAGGTTAGGGAAGTTTTCTTCTACAATTTTGTTGAAGATATTCACTGGCCCTTATGTTATGAATTTTTGCTCTCTTCTATACCTATTATCCTTGGGTTTGGTCTTCTCATTGTGTCCTGGATTTCCTGGATGTTTTGAGTTAGGATCCTTTTGTTTTTTTATTTCCTTTGACTGTTGTGTCTATGTTTTCTATGGTGTCTTCTGCACTTGAGATTCTCTTTTCTATCTCTTGTATTCTGTTGGTGATGCTTGCATGTATGACTCCTGTTCTCTTTCCTAGGATTTCTATCTCCAGCGTTGTCTCTATTTGTGACTTCTTTATTGTTTCTATTTCCATTTTTAGATCTTGGACTTTTTTGTTCACTTCCTTTGCCTGTTTGATTGTGTTTTCCTATAATTCTTTTAAGTGGTTTTTTTGTTTCCTCTTTAAGGGCTTCTACATGTTTACCTGTGTTCTGCTGTATTTCTTTAAGGGAGTTATTTATGTCCTTCTTAAAGTCCTCTATCACCATCATAAGAAGTGACTTTAGATCTGAGTCTTGCTTTTCCTGTGTCATGGTATATCCAGGACTTGCTATTGTGGGAGAATTGGGTTCTGATGATGCCATAAACCTTGGTTTCTGTTGCTTATGTTCTTATGCTTGCCTCCTGCCATCTGGTTATCTCTAGTGTTACCTGCCCTCACAATATCTAACTGGAGCCTATCCTTCCTGTGATCCTGGTTGTGTCAGACCTCCTCAGAGTTCAGCTGTCTCTGTAATCCTGTTATTCTGGGATCCTGTGATCCTGAGATCCTGGGTTTGCCAGAGCTCCTGGGAATCAAGCTGCCTCTGGGACCCTGAGATCCTTTTGTGACCAAGCTCCTGGGATCCTGGAATCCTAGCATCCTGTGGTCCACCATGTTAGAGCACCTGGGAGTGAAACTTCCTCTGGGTGTTGTGGGGCTGGCTGTAGAGCTCGCACCCAAGGTCTGCTCAGGGCACTGGCCCAGATAGAAAGGAACCCATGCCACTGGTTGGGCTGAGTTCTTAGGTGCCTGGGTCCCACTGGTCCCAGTTACTCCTGGCGTTGGGTCAGATGTTGTGTCTTCCTCACCTCTGATCCTATGATCCTGGGAGTGTTAGAGCACCTGAGAGTGGATTTTCCTCTGGGTGTTGTGGGACTTTTGAAACCTATTTTAATAAGTGTATTTATTTAACCTCCCTTCTAGCCCACCACCCACCAGAGGTAATGGAAAGAAAAGGTTAATAAGGCAAAGAAGGATGTGGATCTGTTCAGAAATGGTTCTTTGGGGAGAACCCAATCTGTGCTGTCAGGATATCAACAATTTAGTTCACACAAGTCAGCAATGGTAGCTTGATCTAAAGACGCTCAGCAATAGCAGTCTGATCCAAAAGAGACTGCAATCTGCTAATCAGTCTGAGTCTGATTTTTTTCACTTCAGGCACGTGGAAGGAAGGAGGTCATGGGAGATGGTCTAATGCAAGGCTAGGAAAGAGACTGAGTGAGTGGGTCTAGGGGAACAGAAAGAGTGCAGAAGGTCTGCAGGCAGCACACCTGGTTTTCTGGCGGGTATGATCCATGGTCGAACAGGGGGTATCTGCTTGAGTTGGTTGCTGGGGCACAATAATGAGTGGGGAGAGACACTAGGAGGGTGGAACCCACAGGAGACACACACAGAGGGGGAGGGAGACTGCAGCTGGTGTTCTGTTGTAGTGTTAAGACAAGACAAGCCTTAGGGATTAGATCTAGGGCAGTGGGGTACGATCTCCTTGAGGATCAAATCACTGTTCCATAGGGCTCACCAAAGACCATCTGAAACCACAAATATTTATACTTATGATTCATAAAAGTAGCAAACTTACAGTTATGAAGTAACAACATTTCATCACAGCCTTATTTATAATTTCCAGGAGCTAGAAAGAACCCAGATGTCCCTCAACAGAGGAATGGATACAGAAAATGGGGTACATTTACACAATGGAGTACTACTCAGCTATTAAAAACAATGAATTTATGAAATTCTTAGACAAATGGATGGAACCAGAAAATATCATCCTGAGTGAGGTAACCCAATCACAAAAGAACACACATGGCATGCACTCACTGATAAGTGGATATTAGCCCAGAAGCCTAGAAGGTCAGAATACCCAAGATACAATTCACAAACCACATGAAACTCAAGAAGAAGGAAGACCAAAGTGTGGATACTTCAATCCTTCTTAGAAGGGGGAAAAAATACCCATGAAAGGAGTTACAAAGACAAAGTGTGGAGCAGAGACTGAAGGAATGATTATCTAGAGACTGCCCTACCTGGGGATCCATTCCATATTCAGTCACCAAACCCAGACACTTTTGTGGATGCCAACATGTGCTTACTGACAGAAGTCTCTGGAAAGACTCCACCCGTGGCTGACAAATACAGAAGTGAATCCTCGAAGCATGCCATTGGACTGAGTTACAGGTTCCCAATGAAGGAGCTAGAGAAAGGACCAAGGAGCTGAAGGGGTTTGCAGCCCCATGGGAGGAACAACAATATGAACTTACCAGTACCCCTAGAGCTCCCAGGGACTAAATCACCAATCAAAGAGTACACAAGGTGGGACTCATGGCTCCAGCTGCATATGTAGCAGAGGATGGCCTAGTCAGTCATCAATGGGAGGAGAGGCCCTTGGTCCTGTGAAGGCTCTATGCCCCAGTATAGGGGAATGCCAGGGCCAGGAAGCAGGAGCGGGTATGTTGGTGAGCAAGGGGAAGTGGGAGAGGATAGGGGGTTTTCAGAGGGGAAACCAGGAAAGGGACAACATTTGAAATGTAAATAAAGTAAATATCTAATTAAAAAAATAGACCAACGGACAATGTAGACAATGCAAAAAAAAAAAAAGTAACAACAAAAGAAATTATGGTTGGGGATCACTATAACACGAGGAGTTGTACTAAAGGGCCACAGCATTAGGAACGTTGACAGCATTAGGAACGTTGAGAACCACTGGTCTGGGAGAACAGAGATAGAGAGTGGAGACAACCTACAGTCAGATTATCTGGTCTTCTAAGATGCAGGCATGGCCTGTGGTTGAGGAGAGGGTGTCAGCCAGAGTTTAGGGAGGATGGACATAGCAATGAGTTGGTGGGGAGAGAGGTCAGAAGGGGGTGGTCTATGGGATCTACTGAAGACATGAGCAAGGTGGAGGAGGGAGGCCACAGCTGGGGTGTGTGTGTGTGTGTGTGTGTGTGTGTGTGTGTGTGTGTGTGAGAGAGAGAGAGAGAGAGAGAGAGAGAGAGAGAGAGAGAGAGANGAGAGAGAGAGAGAGAGAGAGAGAGAGAGAGAGAGAGAGAGAGTTGCAATTGTCCTTTTACCTGCCACTAGAGTGCTCCTCCAGCTCCGTGCCTTTTTTCCACTGTATATTCCAACAACTCAGACTTTCTGAAGAGGCCAGAGCAACAAATGATCATTTCCTGTGCTAAGAAAAGGAAAGCCTGAACTAGACACAACAGAATCATCAGTATTGATTCTCCCAGAGGTATCTGAGCGTGTGGGTCTCCATGTGAGATGTCCTTCAGCTCTCTGCTTGGAAGGAGCCCTCCAGGGGGTTTAAACTATCTCTGCAAAGTAGAGACACCCACAGTAAGCTACTGCAGTAAAGCACAGCCTAACGTCATCCACTCTCCACCATTAGATACTGTTAAATATTTAATTAAGAAGTCGCATGAAACAAACTGTTATACACACAGTAAAGAGATGGGAGAAAGAAAAAAAAAATTGCCAAAATAGGGTAGAGCCTACCTTGTTAGTAAGTACATTTTTCATTTGCTTTTTACCCTGGGACATTTGCAGAAAAGATTGTTTTGCCTACTATTTATCTATTTCTCCATTTTCTTGAAGCATGTCTTTTCCAGAAAGAAAATATATTTAATAAGTATTCAAAGCATGTGTTTAAACCATCTAGAAAGTTTAATTTTCTTTGAAAATGGTTTCCGCAGCCGAGGTCTTCTCCAAGTTTCTGTAGCTAAATTTTCACCTGATCAGATGTCAAGTGTAGCCCGAATGACCCTGTGTGGGCCTCTGTCAATCATGCAGCTTTTACTTGGACCCCCCCACTTGAGAAGATCTACCATCCACTGGTGTCTCCTGCAATAGAAAGACAGAGACTAACAAAGACCTGGTGCAGTTCTTTGATTTAGAAAATTTGGTTTTCTGGTAGCTTGTTCCATGTTATTGCGAAGGCAATAAAGAAACTTCTGGAAGAAGGCCAAGGAGCTTTGAGTTGTATAGTCTTGAGCATCTCAGGCTATAAACATAATCAAAGTCTGTATCAAGTTTATACCCCATGAGGTAGTAATAATGACACAAAATGCAGACCTTCAGCATGGCCCTGGGAAGTTAATGGAACATAAACGGGGTTCTACAACTGCCCTGGTCACTGGAAACCAGTTCCACACTGGATCACATGGGAACTCAGTCAAGCTGAATGAAAGGGAGGGGCCGAGCTTCCAGCAGCCTCTCTTGTGCTCAGGGTTTACAGGGTCCCCACATTTGCAAAGGCAGAGCCTGTGTAAAATGGCTCCAAGTACTTCTTGGGGCTTTGACATAACCGACCCTTGTTTCTGGAGCTGATAAACTAAGTCAAACCTGACCTTGCCCTGGCAGCATCTGAAGGTGAAGGGTTAAGGATAAATTGCCCTCAAACACCTTCTCCAGGGTAATATATTTAAAGGGACAGAAAGAGCATTGTTTTGCTCAGTGTCTTCTAGTTTCTTTTGTCAAAGAAAATAATAGTGCTGTGGATGCTAAGAAAACTGCATCTCCAGCCTTTAAAGGGATGGTATTTGGGAGCCTGGCAGAAATCTCTTGGCCTCTGTAATGATGTGTATGGAAGAACAGTTGTCCTCAGTGTCCAGGCCCGGAGGGGTCTTAGAGCCTGCCTTGTATCCATTCCAGCCTCACAGAATCAGAAACCACAGGATCCCTTTTTCTGAGGACAAGAAAACTCACCTGCTACAGTATCAAGATCCTGGCAATTTTCTCCTAAAAACTATCTTCCAGGAAAAGCAAAGAGGCTTTCTCTGGAGGGAAGCAGCTTTGTCTCACTATCATATGGTGAGGATTAGAGAATCCTCTTGCTGGCTGATCTATGCAGTATGATCAAGAGACATGCCCTTGATGGTGAGAAACCCAAGACTTGAATCATGACCTGTGCTTTTATGGACAACGCTAAACTAGAGACAGAACAATAACAGTTTTGTTGTTTTTTAAACATGAAGAATGGCTTCTGTATTGCTACCAGCATGGGACCACTTTATACTGTGAACAATAGCCTGGGCAGATTCTGATTCTTGGCATATTACATACAGGCGACCAATGTCTCTGCACATTGTGAGTATAGCTTTTCTGACCAGGAAGGAAAAGGGACTCCAGCTTTAGAAAACCAGAACAGTGCGGGAGGGTAGTTTAGCCACGGGATTTGGAGCTCCCGCCAGCTAGCCCAGCAGTTCACCTCCTGATTACACCAATGCCAGGCTCTCATCCTTCGTGTGCTCCTGGAGCATATGAAGGTATCTCAGCATCAAATAGCGTCCAGGTTCAACCTCAAAGGTTCATCTGCTCCTCCCTGAGCCAAAATCAACCAGGACTGGTCCTCAGCTGCAGGAGGGGAAACAAACAAAGCAAATTCTTAAAGGCATACAGCTGGCACACTGATTTATTTAAAAAAAACTGAACATGGATTTTATATACAATTCCAAAGTGCTTCAGAGCTGTGTGCTTCTGTAGAGTTGTCAGCAGTCTTAGCACTCACAGTCAGAGCGGGGGTTACTGTACTGGGTTCTTAAAGGCCGAAACACGAGATCATGGAGACTAAAGTTTAAGAATCATGAAAGTCTGCTTTTGTGGAGAGAAAAAGAGAGACCTGTCCGCGATACAAAATACAATTCAGTGTTTTAAGTTCAACAAAGAGCCGATGCTAGTTTTGAGAAGTAGGAAAAGAACAAAAATCGATCTCAACATTACTCGCTGAGAACAGCAAAGGGGAAAAGAAGAAAATGGTAAGGAATGAGGAGAGTTTCTGTGGGGTTATAGACCAAAGTGTGCTGTAGACTTTCTTGTCCAGAAAGTTAAAGGCCAAATAAGTTGAGGGAAGAAATAAAACCAAAGATCAAAAGGCAAAGCCTGTGCTTAGCGTAAATACTTGTTGACCAATCAAGCAACTTCTGGCATTTCATAGAAAAATAAAACAGAAATAAAGAAACACACTTGTTAAAATTTGTTTTAACTCTATCTCTATCTCTCTCTTGGCTGGTAACCAAACTTGGGTACTGTGTAAGAGCAGTGAGTGATTTTCACCACTGGGCCAAGAAGTGCATTTATCTAAAATATAGTCTTTCAATAAAGATTTTAGTTGCTATCCAGGAGTGTTGGCATATTCCTGTAATCCTCACACTTGAGAAGTTGAGACAAAAAGCCAGCCTGCGCTACATAGTAATTTAAAGTCCAATGTTGACCATATGGTGGAAGTGTGTGTGTGTGTGTGTGTGTGTGTGTGTGTGTGTGTGTGANAGAGAGAGAGAGAGAGAGAGAGAGAGAGAGAGAGAGAGAGGATAGATAGATAGATAGATAGATAGATAGATAGATAGATAGATAGATAGGTAGGAGATAGAAATATGTAGTAATTGTTGTGATTAGTCCCCAAAATACCATTTAGGTTCTATGATTAGACCTAATAGAACAAATCTAATCATTTTAACCACATGTGTGAGCTTACAAAACATGATGAAGCAATGTATAACACCTCTCTAATCAGTATTGGTCCTTCTACAAGTGTGTGTGTGTGTGTGTGTGTGTGTGTGTGTGTGTGCATATGTGTAAACTTACTTTCCTCCAAGCTACAAAGAAAGGCACCACCTTGAGGAAACAGACTGTGAATCCTTGGATGTTGAGGTGATTTATATTCAGTTAACAAATGAGAAATAGTTTTATTAGAACTTAATGATGCCTGTGGGGGAGGCCCACAGACATAGGAATCTGGTACTTTATAAAAACCCAAACAGCAAAATAAAATCAATCTATCAGCAGAAAAATGCCCTTGTTTCACATTCTTAAAGCTCTGGCTGAAGCTGGTTTTCAGTCCATGCCACCAATCAAGAGTCATGGGAAAGAGCTCTAGAGGCCATCTGGAAGAGTTCTAGAGTCACACTGGACCACACCACTGAATTCCGTCACCAGGGTGGAAATGAAGAAACCAAGACAGTGTGGGTGAGACCTGGAGGAAGGATAGGGTGGTAGACCGCCCCACCCCAAGAAAGGTGGAGGCTGAGGAACTCCCGGGAGATTGTGCTTTGGCCCCATTGTGTCTAATGGGAGTGAGTGTTATGCCTTAGAGGACTGGCCTGAAGATGAAGCAAGTGAAAGAAGACACTTGGAGAGACAGTTAGGGAAAGGGCTCCCCTAGAGTGTGCATAAGACCTGGGCACCTTATTCTCTCAACCCATATAAGATTCAAAGGGCAATGGGAATGTCAGCAGTGATCAGCAGTATGAGCAGGCAGGAAGCCACTCTGAGAACAGCCAGGGTACCCGTGACAAAGGGGAGCAGACAGGATGGAAGCGAGACAGGCACAGAAAACCCTCTGTGAAGCACGAACACAATTCACCCAGGGCCTTTTCAACAGGAGGAGGAGTCGCTTTAGAAGACTGATGACGGGGCTAGACTCTTAGACATGGTCTGGAAATTTCTCTAAGAGTTAAGTAAAGCCAGGAAGGAGGAAATCACTTTTTTTCTCATGGAGCCTATGAAAATATAAGATCTCTTTTTCTGTCTCTATGTCTGTCTGTCTCTCCCTCTCATCCTTCCTTCCTCTCCCCCTCTCTCCCTCTCTCTCCTTCTCTCCCTTCCTCCTTCTCTTCTCCCCCTCCCCGTGTGTGTGTGTGTGTGTGTGTGTGTGTGTGTGTTCTTTATGAATGCCTATCTTCTTTTTAGGATATGCAGGTCCAAATCCTTTACTTCAGAACTTCTTTCTTTCCTTCTTCTGCCCCCCAGCTTTTGAGTCAGTTAGCTTTCTGTCATTATAATGACACAGCCGGTACAGTTAGCAGGTGAAAGGAAGAAAGTTACTTTTCAGCATTTTAGTTTTAAATGCTTTTCTCTAAGATTACATAGACTCAGTCTGTGGGCATGCTGAATGCCAGTGGTGGAGAGCATATGGCAGAACAAACCTCTAGGAAGCAAAAACAGAAAAACCAAAGAGACCATGGTCCCACAACCCCCTCGCCCACACAGCTCCCCCACTTGCACTATCACTCCTCCGGTGGTCTCCACCTCCTCACAGTTCTGCCCAGAAATGGCAGGTGTTCAGGAACAAGCCTTTAGCACAACAGCCTTTGAAGGATGCATTCAAACCCTGGCAGCCTGTGTGTGTGTGCATGTATGGATGTATGGGTATGCAATACGTGTACACACGCCTGTGTGTGTATGCATGTGTGTGTATGCATGTGTGTGTGAATGTGTGTGTGTGTGTGTGTGTGTGTGTGTGTGTAGTTATCTTTCTCCTACTGTTCTTCAACAGAATCCCAAAAACAACATATACTAACCTAAAGCACCAGCATTGTGTCAGCCATTCTCGATCTTAAAATGGGACCCACTTAATTAAAACCCGTTTACATCTCTAGCGAAACCCAGAAAGCTAAAATAAAATTTGTTATGTGGGTTATGTAGGTATAGATCTGTCTATCAAAATAATACAGACTTTTAGATATATTATGTGTACTCTATTTCAAAATCAAAGAGAATGAGGATGGATCTTTATGGAAGAAGTGAGGGTTTGGGGAAGAACATGGAAGTTATTTTCCTGCTCCTTCCCTTTGTATAAGTTTGAAAATTTACATAAAATGAAGTGATGATTCTTCCTTCCATTCTATCTTTGTCACAGACATAACTCTGTACTCTTACACAATCAATATATGTGTGTATGCACACACTCTTGAGAGCAGAGACCCTGTTCTTAGAACCACATGGTCCTGGTTGCAGCCCACGTAGCTCACTCATCGAGAACCAGCAAGGTTTCGACATCTGTCAGTTTATCCAACACTGCACCAACTGGAGCACTGAGTGTGAATTTCTCTTGACTTTCTTGAGCTGTGCCTGTGGAAGGCATCTGTGCACTGCAGTTTTCAATAGCAAGCATTATATAATCCTCTCCGTCCCTTGTCGGTATCACAATCACTATTCTGTGCTCTGCTGCTCAGGCTGAACACCAGGACTGCAATGTGATATCTCAGGGAAAAGCCAAGAATGTGGCTAAATACTTTCCCCTGGAATTCTCTCCAACAGAAGGCAGGCCTGCGGAGGCTGTTCTTCTCATTCTTGTCTGTTACTTCGTTTCCTTTCCACTGTTACTTTCTTAAATTACCAAAATAAGCATGATCTATGGCTTCTCCTCCTCTCTCAGGCAAGCTTCTTTTAGTCTCTCTATACAAGTTACTCTTTTCTTTTTTTCGTTGTTAACCTCTGGTGCTTTTTCCTTAATATAATCCCTTAGCGTCTCTAAATAATTTCTGTACCAGATGAATTTCATACATCAAAAAGAAAAGGCTACATGCTAGAAAACTTTGAAAATAAGCTATGCAATAAACATTATAGCCCAAGATAAAAGTATTTAATTATTTGAACTAATTAGGGATAGCCCAGTCAGAATTATAAAATATTTAAAAAGAAATATCCCATAAAATAAAAACTATTATAGCCAATAAAGGACAAAGGCTTGCAAATCATTGAAAGTAGGGATATTTGAAGACCTATTGAAATGGATGATCGATATTTTAAAATTAGTATACTAACAACTTTGGGAGTCAATTTTGCTTTTAAAGTATTCACAGACCATCTTTAAGTACAAAATAAACTAAAAAGATCTACACCCATACTTTCATAAATTTTGAGTTGCTAGAGCCCACATTCATATAGTCCCACTCTCATAAAGAAATATTTTTAAACAATTCTAATTTACTTCCACTTTTTAAAAAAATCACTCAGAGATCTTTCTACACATTTGTTTTGTCCAAAAGAAAAAAGAAAACGGTCATATTTGTAAAAGAATTCTCCATTAACATACATGGTTATGGTGAAGTATAGGAGGGAAATGGAGATCCATTAAAATAAGACACAAAGAGCAGAACAGGAAATAACTGGTAAGCGGACCCATTGGCCACAGGCGCTGTTTCACAAACAAACATTACCCCTCTCCAGGCCCCCAGACCCATAAACTTCAGCTCTCAACCCTTCTCAGCCTGGGATTCCCTTCCTGGGGGATGATCACAGGCCCCGTCCTCTCAGGCCCTAAATTTGCCCCAAACTTTTCCATCAACTAGAAATGCTTTTGTCTGAACTTGCATGTTAGGCAGGTCTCTCTGCCTAAGCATTTCTTAAGTTTGTTTTTTAGAATTGTCAAATAACTTAATAACAAGTTATTACTATTATAAATTTTTAGTATGACTCCATTGTTTATATTTAAGTTTGTCAACTATCTTAAAATCATTTAGGATATAATATTATCCTTTGCAACTTTTTTCAGGTCCTGATTTACTTATTTAGCGGTGTGTGTGTGTGTGTGTGTGTGTGTGTGTGTGTGTGTGTAAATAAATTCACCATTTTACTCAGTTCTATGTGTTCAGTCCAATAAAGTTAGACATGTGAACAGTTAGGCAAATGTCACCATCAAAGCAGTTTGAAGAGCCTTTAGCCCTAGGATCCAGGGTAGTTCTGAGTCCTTGGACGAAGATACAGAGTTTGAGTCCAGGTATCTTCACTAGGGAAGTGACTGAGCAACTTATCACAAAAAAACTACTTAAAGTTAACTACTTAAAGGAGTTAAAGAGTAGTTAACTACTTAACCACTTAAAGTTACCTAAATGCAGTACAAACATCTTTGCTGCTCTAAAATTTGGGTATATGTCTGTATCTGGCTAAAGGGAACCCTCGTGGCTAAATTGTATGCTGAGCACTCCAGCCTGATCCAGAGAGCATATGCAGGTATTTCATTAGTAAAAATGTGTCTGAAGTTGAGCTTGACATGAGCTTGACAGCTAAGATTGAGAGGAGATGAGAGACACCCCGACATCCCTAGTATCCTTGCACTTCTCATCTAAACTCCTTTTTATTAGGTACGAGTGGGTTTTCAGAGATGAATTCCTTTTGAGTTTCCCTCAGTTACTTGGCTCAGACTGCCTTGGATGTTCCTGAGAAAACACAATTAGGTGGGAGAATATGCTAAAAATAAGCAGGGTCCCAAAAGTGCCATTAAAGTTAGTATATTAACTTGGGGGGACTTGGATTGGTTTTCCTAGGTGAAGAATCAGAACAAGTTTCCAAAGATGTTCCTGGGATTATGTGTGTGTGTCTGTGTGTATGTGTGTGTGTGTGTGTGTGTGTGTGTGTGTGTGTGTGTGTGTGTGAATTTGGAAACTTCTTCAAGTTTTTGGCTGCTTGACAATGAATTCTCTATGGAATGGAATTATATCTTTTTCTAACAGCCAAGAGTGGGGACGTTGGGTATGGGGAATATACCTGAAATAAGGACTTGGTAAATTTATCTTCTAATTCTGAACCCAGTGACAAGAGACCGAGAGGAATGACTACTTAGCAGACACAGAAGACAACATGTGTCTAGTACTTAGCAGGTACCACATGTATGGAGGCAAGTCCTATAGTTGTACTATATAATCAGTCTCAGCTTACCCTTTCCAAGACCAATGTTTCACAGAGAGAAAAGCAGGCTCAAGGATGTGTAAATCATGCTAATAAGCAATCCTGCCTGGAGAGGCTTCTGAAACATCACTGGATAGGCAGATAGGCTTGTCTGAGAGACCCCATGGGCACCAAATTTCCAATAATTGCTAAGTGGCAAGTTGGAAGGTAGTGTATCACACAGTTGTGTGTTACGTGACATTTCTAGCTGTTCCTCTCCACCTTCTCAGTGGTTTGAACAATGCCGTGGAAGCAAACCTGGTGGTCTACATATGATGTGTATGTAGAGGATAATTAATATACAGGGTAACAAAATACGGGATTCCTAACAATCCTGAATGCTGGAGTAAGGAGATGAGAGACAAGGTCTTCATTGGTGTTCAAGAGATTGAATGTACAGCACAGGATGGCTATCACTGATACACGTACATGGAAACAGAAACGGTTCAGATTGTGATTATTTTTCTGATTTTGGAAGACATATAGCTATACAATGAGTAATCTTAGCAATGGATTCAGTGCCAAGCGTTAAATTTAAATTTATGTACCTTATGCACTTAATCTGAAATTTACAGTATTTTTGGTGTCTCTGTGTTTGACTACAAGTCACATTGTCATGGGAATTTTCTACTTGCACTGCCATGTAGGTACTAAAAATTTTTTGAATTTTGGAATATTTTGGACTTTAATTTTTTTTTAAAAAAAAGTAGATTAGGATGCTCAAAAAACAGAGCATAAAGCTCTAACGACAAAACATAAAGAAGAAAATGTTTGAAAAAAAACATAGGAAAGAATTCATGTTAAAATCAGAAGTTGATTGGTCACTATGGAGGCAGGCAGGGTTCTAAGCTACATTTAAAGACATATCACAGCCCTGATGAAGGTGTCAATAATTCCACAGCAACTTGCGCTCAGTGCATTTTGTGCATTTGATAAATGGGTGTTGAATGCATTCCAGATGCTAGATGCTGTGCTTAGCCAAGGGGAGTTGCTGAGAGGCTAAACAGACTTGGCCCTGGTATCTGCTGAGGATCTAGACAGACCTGGCCCTGGTATCGCTACAAGCTTTATAATTCAATAAAATGCAAGTGGAACGGTACCAGAGAATCGAAAAGGATTTAAAACTACGTTTCAGGGGACAATGAAAGGAATATATTTAAACTAGAAAATATTTTATTTTAAAGAGCTTTTGAGGGGCTGATGGAAGGAAAAGAGTCATGTTCTGTGTTTGGCTTCATGATATGTAAAGTGTGGCCTGTCTCTGTTTGCAAAAGGATGATACACCCTGAACCACCGACATTTGACTCGGCATGTGGCCTGTGCACACTGGAAGGATCTTTGGGTGAGGGCAAGCTACATTTATTTCTGGCCCTTGTTTAGATGTGCTAGAGCTTGAACCCAGGACCTCTCCTATGCTAGGCAAGTGGTAGCACTGAGGTATAAATCCAACCACCAGTCACGTGACCCATGGTGGACTTACATGAGAAGTCCACATCTATACCTGAGTCTCCTGAGTAGCCATGTTACTTGCTCTGGCCACTGGCACGTATGCAGAAGTGATCGTGAAAAGCAAAGGCAGCTAACCAGATTAGAGGTGAAGGGTGTCTTTGTTTTATCCAGAAAGGTCTGCCAAAAGGAATGGTCTCTAGCGGTAACTGAGTATTGAGTTTAAACCAACGTTACTCCTTTAACCAAACATGTACTGTCTTAAGCTAAAGCCGAAAGTGAGGTCACTAGAAAGCACAATAGAAGCATCCTAATTGTTATTATTTCTCAAAATTAGGTAGTCCACCTATCATTAACACGTATTAGTGTTGCCAATTTTTCTGTAATTGTCGGTTTGATTCAACTCGCTTAAATCAATTTTATTGATGTTTAAGGACACCTACAATGTATCACATGCAGTTTCGGCTAAAAGTTTAGTGATCGGACTGGAAATGAAAAATTGATGCCTGGCTTTGTTACCAACCCTGTTTTCTCTACTCTTGCATAGCAGCCTGCTTAAGTATCCAGCACTAGAAAATGAATTCTCATTTGTGACTAGGAGGTGAAATTGCAAAGGTGTCGAATGATGGGACATGAAAAAGGAGGATCTTTTGCCTTCTTTCACTCTATTCAATATTTGGGGTTTTCCTAGATGCTGAAGTCCCTCTAGATACCTTCTACCTTTCTTGCAGTGAAAAACTACCGACTGTAAAAAAAAAAAAAAAAAAAAAAAAAAAAAAAAAGAGCATAGAGCCGGGTAATGGTGGCACACGCCTTTAATCTCAGCACTTGGGAGGCAGAGGCAGGCGGATTTCTGAGTTCGAGGCCAGTGTGGTCTACAGAGTGAGTTCCAGGACAGCCAGGGCTACACAGAGAAACCCTGTCTTGATAAAAAGAAAGAAAGAAAGAAAGAAAGAAAGAAAGAAAGAAAGAAAGAAAGAAAGAAAGAAAGAAAGAAAGAAAGAAAGAAAGAAAGAAAGAGCATAGAATGAACTTCGATCATGCCTTGCTTTCTGGGACTCTGACTTGCCTGCTAGAGTCTCTTGTTCACTCCTCATTGCTGTGGATACATCTAGAAATCACCTTCACGTTGACCTGAATAAGCCATCTTTTACATGAAAGGTAGGTAATTCCCAATTGGTCCCTGCACAATCCCCAAGGTGTCTCAGTTCCAAATCTGGGTATCTGCCACTACCACAAAGGGTGGGAGCTGTCCCTCACTTCCCCCCCCCTTGTTCACTAGCTCACTACACACAGCACTTTATAAATGGTGGTGCCATGGCTCTCATCTGAAAAGGGTTAAACTAGGGCAAGTCTGAATACACATTTCTCCTCCCCAGCCCCTGCTTCTACTTCCAGGGATTGAAAAGGCCCCAGGCCCTCTGGGGGAAGCGCTCTACCACTGAGCTATATTCCCAGACTGAATCTGAATTTTCAAGTGTGATGAGCTTCAGCCAGTTCTTTAATCCTGCTGGATCTTTGCACTGGCAGTGGCTGTAAAGCAATCAGGAGCTCATTTAGCCAACTGCTTCTGAGACTCCAAAGAGGAGATGCTTGAGAACTCTATGGTGTTTCCATACAACGCCACCAAGTAAACACACCTTTCTGCCTAAAGAGCTCTGATTATCTCACGCAATAAAGCTCACTGTGGCTTTCTGGGTTTCAAAAATAAACAGTAACAGTAATTGTTTATTGAGCCTACTTTCACAGACATAGAAAGATTGTCATGGCTTCTTCCACATTGGAGGTTACTAACCACTGGACAGCCTCAGCATAGTGAATATCCGACTCAAAGCTGGGACCAGAGTTCCATGGTAGAGCACTTGTCCAGTATGTAAATGTGTATGAGGTCCTGGATTCAATCCCAGGTGCCACACGTAACCAAAGAGGAGTTGACCAAATAGGTGAATGAGTGCGGATATCTCAACAGTAATGGGAAAACTACAAACATTGAGAGTTGTTCAGGAAAACATGCTGAATAACTGAAAACAAGAGAGTCAAGGTGTAGTTTATCAATGAATGATAAAGAGCTGAATCATATAAATAACCTTCTTTTGTTGTTTTGGTTTTGCTTTAAAGGGATGTGCAATACAGATCTTATTTTCCAGGATGATTCTGGTATTGCCAAGTCCAGGAGTCTGCACCTGCGGGTGAGGGACTGATTGTAGGAGCTCTATCTCCACCCTATCACAGAGGTCAACTGTTAAAAAGCAGAGCCTCTATAAAAACCTGGGAAGAGCTCTCACTACCTCTCCCACCTCTCACTTCTGTCCTATCTTCTAGAATTATCTCTCAGCTACTTGACTGTCTCAATCTCAGGACTGAGCCTCAGTCAGTCAACCCTCATACCCGATAGCTACTATCTGCTGATGTTTTCCCATGCCTGTGTGTTTTGGTTTAATTTTAAAGGCCTTTGATACATAATAAGAGAGTTACTTTGGGAGAAAAGACACTAGTATCATACTATCGCTGCCACATTTATTTCTAGGGGTGCTCACTTCTCACTAGCCACAACAAATTTGTCTTTCTTATTAAGTTAGTACCTGGAATGAATAACGTCCATAGATCACTTTAGCTGGAACCATGTCTTATTCCCTTCAATGGAAAAGGAGACCTAGACATCAGGGACTTGGAGAAAAGATCCTAAGCCTTAATGGACCAGAATCTTCTGGGTAATTCCAAGAGAGTGCTTTAATGGTGGGGCCAAGAAATAGGCCTGTGGGCTGGTTTATTCAATTATTATTGTTGTTATTATTATTATTATTATTATTATTATTATTATTATTATTTTGGTTTTTGGAGACAGGATTTCTCTGTGTAGCCCCGGCTGTCCTGGAACTCACTTTGTAGACCAGGCTGGCCTTGAACTCAGAAACCCGCCTGCCTCTGCCTCCTGAGTGCTGGGATTAAAGGATTCTACTCAAGGAGTAAGTACATTCTCCTTTACTCAGAAATGGAAAGCAATAGTTTAAAAAAATATATAGAAGCTTGAAATCCACTAGGCTGTGTACACAACACACTTTTGGTTTTTGTAACTCTGGAGCTAAGAAGCTCAAGGTCAAAGGGCTTCAGAATGAAAGCTACTTTGCTGCCACTTTGACCTTGAAGGTGGCCTCTGTCTTGAAGCTTGTTCACATGACCTAGTAAAAGTGTCCCTAGTACATACACATTCGCTTGTCCTTTCCTTAATAATTCATTTGTATTGAATTTTATGCAGGCATCGACACACAACGATGTTGTGTATTGCTTTTAATAGGTCCTGTAGCACAGACACCGTAAGCACTGGCTTAACAGAAGCAGAGATGAGAGTGGATTCCTTACAGGGATACTTGATAGTGCTATGGACATAATTCCTGCTGGTTTTCAGCTTATAGATTTACTGCAAGTAGATCATCGTCATGTAGATGTGTGTTTATGTGCAATGTGCTGTGTACACATTACCTAGCAATACTGGAAACATGGGAAACTCCCCAGAACAACAAATACGGAGGTGGACTCCTTTCCAAAGCCAAGGAAGATCAACTAAAATGAGAGCAGGAATGGATGTCATTGAGACCCTGGCATTAAAGTGATGTAAACACCTATCCATTTTAAGGTAGAAATGCGAGAGATGGTTGTTTAGTTGGCACCAAATGTTCCTTCATTGTTGTTTCAGAGCAACCAAGCTGATCCCCTGTGGCCTTTAGCTGAAGCTGAAATACCATGTTGGCTCTCACTGAAGTACAAAAGGACATCTCAGATTACTACCCCTGCCTTCCTCTCCTCCACCACCTGTTCTCACCCCAGCTAGTTGCCAGCAGAAGGGTGGAGGGGTCAAGGCCAATAAAGTTACTGTCCTTGCGACAACTTGAAAAAAAGTAGCAAGGGCTGAGCCACAAGTCCTGAAGTGTCCAGGGTCACAGCAGGGAACTCCACTCCAGGGAAGTGCAGAACTGTGCGTGAGGGCTTGGCTCTTTCTTAGACTTGGCCATATTTAGTAATTATAACAAATATCTTGTCAGATAACATTCATGTAAGACAAGATACTACTGCCCCAGATGATATGACTAACAAAGAGATGAACTATTAAAAAGCAAGTTTTCCCATCAGTCGGCCTTAATACATGAAATTGTACCATTGAAATACTGTATTTTGTTATAGTTTGATTGGATTGGGTGAAATACCCTAGGCTGGTTTTATTAAACAATGCATATATATATATATATTTCTAAAACTATGAAATTCCAAGTGAAAGTCCTAGAGAGATGGGCTTCATTCTAAAGCCCCCTCTGCTGGCCTGCGGGTGGCCTCTGTCTTGCTGTGTGCTCACACGACCTTCTATGCATAACTGGAAAACGTGAGCTCCTGGTGACTCTTTAATAAGGATGTGAATCCTGACAGAACAGCCTCTCCTTCATGTACTCATCTTACCCAGATTATCCTGCCTGGCCCCCATGCCCACATACCACCATGTTTGGGGTTAGGATTCTAACATGTCAGTTTGGGCGCATCCTAGCATTCATTGTCTTCACATGAAGCTTTTATATCAGTAAGTGTTGGATAAAATTTTGGTTCTTTGGGATTAACTTCTATAAAGTTAAGTTCACTCTTTGCTTCTTTGTCAGCTACTATCATAGCATGGCATCAGGAGATGGAGAAACAATGTGTAACCAGGGGAAAACTAGATTAGATTCTTGTGGAAAGAAACAGCGAAATGGGCACATTTTATTAAAGAATTGTCCTGGTCAAGAGGGATGACTCAGCAAGCAGGCAGAGGTGCTGACTTCCAAACCTGATGACCTGAGTTTTCTATCTGGAACCCACATGGTGGAAGGGGAGAACTGATTTCCATGGTTTATGCTCTTATTTCCACATACCTCATATGGTCCACTGTGACACATATATCCACACTGACAGAGACATAAGTACATACATACATACAATCATACATACATACATTCATATGTACGTACATACATAGCAATAAAATTTTTTTTGAAAGGCTGACCCCTGTGGAATTAGTCTATTCATATACTCTATAGTAAGAAATTAACTCATTAGGAACAGAGACTATGCTCAGTTGTGGGGCTAAAACTGTAAGTCCAACCCTATCCAAATGGACGTTACACTACCCTGAGAATGACCCTCTGGATAAGTTAGGTTTCTGTGATGTTAGGTACTAAAACAAACCCAGAATGACAGAAGGGCACTGTGAAAGGTCAAATCTATTTGTACCTCAGGAAAATGCACATTTGAGAAGCCACACATAAGAGAAGTTTAAACAAAAATATAAACGGGAAACTAAGAAAGTAGGAGATGACAGAGGGTACAGAGGCATGGATAGAAAGAACAGGCACAGAGGCAAACACAAAATTCAGAAAGTTCTATACAAGTGGGTATGGGCCAGATCTCATGGAATCGCGTGCCCAGCTCTGGAACTTTCACTCATTGAGAGTTTATAAGGAGTCACAAAGCGACAGAATCATATTTGCCTTTGAGAAGGCAAAGACTAAGACATCCATTAGGGGATGGTTGTAAAAGTGTAGGCAGTGAGCTGTAGGGTGGATAGTAGGAGATGGGGAAGAAAGGAAGGACAGAAGCTGTAGAGAATAAAACCTACAGAACCAATGGTAAATTCAACTGCACATTTGAAGGAGACTTCAGACATCCCAGTAGCTCCGTATAACCCCAATTGAGAATTCAGGAGAAAGGAGCCGTTCTGGTGGGAACATGATGGTTTCCATCAGACATAATCTCTTGGCAGTACCTGAAGGACTACAAAGTGGATCCACCAGCCAGGAACTCAAGAGAAGAGCTGTGACACAAGTTACCTGCTCTGAGGGAGGCCACCACAGCCTGTGCCTCAGGGCAGGGACCCTGGCCAGCCCGAAGAAACCTTGCACCTGTAACCTGTCTTCTTAGCTACATAGTGAGTTTCTGGGGCCTCAAATCCACATGGGTCATTCCCCAATACCTTATGATGTTTTGCTGAAGGAGACTTCTACATAGTTGCAGATGGGCCATGCGTCATTAGCAGCAGTGAGGAAATAGCTTCCAGCTCTAACACTAGGTTTACCAAGCCCAAGCTGCAATAGGGAGACTAGAGCTCTGCTAGCAGTAGAAACATAAAGGCACTTCCTGTGTGTGCAATGTTTCTTGTCTTTGTTTGTTTGTTTGATTGTTTTCATAGCATAAAAAAAAAAGCTTACTTCAGAGTAAAATAATCTGTCTTGGAGACTCTGAGAAATCACATTTGCCAATAGACATGAAGCCTCATGGGTAAAGACCCACAAAAAGGAAAACAGAACTATTTCTAAGTAGGTATGGTCAGAAGGAGGGGTTCCAATGGAGTTGCCCCGATAAAAGCAGCAATGTGACAAAGCATGCACTCTGGTTTCTGCTATATTAGTAAGTGGCCTTTGTTTCTCCTAAGAAAGGTCAATTAATCACCCGAAGTATCACCCGACAGTAATTAACAATCAGCACTGACAAAGTATCCAGTAGGAACTCACAACAAAGGGTTTTGTTTTTCCCTTTCCACATACCACTGCATCCGAGTCACAGACATGTCACATCTCCTTTAACAGCCTCATTAGTGGTTTTTGCCATGAAGGAAAGGGTGAGAAAATAGAATCTCTGCAGCTCACCTAAGCAGACCCACAGGTAATTAGTTACAACCCATTCCGTGTACAGCAGCAACCTCCTTAACAAAGCAGGCAGCTGTCTCAAGCCTCTGGGAAGGAGATTAAAAGGTAAGGGCTGGTCATGGCTCTGCCTAGAAAATTCCAGAAATGGCAGGTGGAAAGAGGTGATGGCTAGGGTGAATTCCAATGATGCTCTATAGGAAAATTAGAAGTGGTGTTCCAAATTCCATAAACATTACCCCCCTCTCCAAAGATTTTTTTAAAAGCAAATCCGTGTGCTTTTTAATGTGAATTTTAGCATGGATGCTTCTGCCACATTCCTGAAGATTTTGCAGGGCATGAATCATCTCCACAGGCAGAAAGAGGATGGCTCGAACCAGACATTCTTTGCAGGGAGTTCATATATTTAGGAAGAACTGCTGTTGCTATGTCTCCATCTCGACCTGTGAACCAGAGAAGTGCGATCTCCGGGCATCAAGGTCCTCTCAGATAGTACCATGGACGTTTCCAACAGAGAACAAACCAGACTTCCGCTTTGCCTGCTCTGCCCATGGGGCTGAGGCTGTATTTTCTGTGTCTAGATCTTCCCCTTAGGTCAGCAATTTCTAAAGACTCTAACCTCAACAGTCTTTGCTGTGTCAATAAACACTCAGTCCCTTGTGTGAAAAGGGCCATGCTTTGTTTGCAATAAACACCGAAAATAGCTTCCCTTCCTTGTGTGGGATCAGGGTAGCAGGATGCAGCTCCACTTTTCCTTAGCAGCAGTTAAGAATTCCACCATATCACTTTTGTTTAATAGTTTATAATTGTTGTAATAGTTTGGACAAGTCCCATAATGGTCCATGTCTTAAAATCTTAGTCCAGCCCATATCTCTAATGGGAGAAGGTAGAACTTTTAAGAAATGGACTTAGTCTTGTGATCATTTAGATGCATTCCTTGAATGGGTATTGGGATCTCTCTCTCTCTCTCTCTCTCTCTCTCTCTCTCTCTCTCTCTCTCTCTCTCTCCCTCCCTCCCTCCCTCCCTCCCCCTCTCTCTTTTTCTCTCTCTTGATTTCTAACTTTTAATGTTTTTTGTGAATTTCATATCATGCACCCCAATCTCACTCGTCTCCCCTTCCACCTTCCACCCTTGCAACTCCCCCCAAAACAAAACAAACAAAAGCATCTTGTTGTGAAAGCTGTAGTGTGTTATAGTGTGTCACACAGTGTACCCTTTTGTCCAAACAGCTTCACTTTCAAATGTTCATTACAGTGAATCTTTGGTCTGATTAAAGGCCTCCAGTTTCTGCTATACTTTCAATGCTGGATCCTCACTAGGACTTTTCTTGGATATTCTGCTGTCCTGTGTCATGGAGATATTGTAGCTTTAGCTCTGCAGGACTGGGCCCCTTCACAGGTTCCAGCAGTTCATAGACAGGGTAGATGTTGGGGTGGGTCAACTGAAAGCCTTGGATCTGGGTCTCCTGTACCTACACCATCGGAGCCAGAACTCCTGGTGAGGGGCAGGGACAGCTCTCCTGCACTCATTACCTTGGCTGACTCAACTGTGCTCAGTCCACCAGAGCCATCTCTACAGTGCTACCCAGGTCGAGTATAAGCCACTTTCCCAAGAATCATAGCTAGCTGAGGAGTGGGGCCAGCTCTCCTGCCTGTCTCCTGCTAAAGGCATCTAGAGGCTGGAAAGCTGTGTGTCTCTCCCTTGCTCATGCCTTCAGGGTCAACTCACCTGTACTCCTGCCATGAGGGCCAGCTCTCCCATGTTCTTCTTGAAGGAAGAGATAGGGGAAAAATGAGAACTGAGTTGTCATGGAAGACCAATCCATGAATATACTCAACATGCTATTCTATAGTCCTTAGGATAAACAACTGTAAATGCATGTATCCACAAAAATAAATAATGCATAAATGAATAACCCAAGTTTTTACTGTTGAGGGGTGGGTGAATCTTTATTTAGTGGTTACTAACAAAAGTATCTATGTTAGGTTTTTGCTACAATGACTACTTCTTAATGATCCTTTATGATTAAGGATTCTCACCTCCAGGGTTCTAAAGATTATGATATGCTTTGGTTCCGAGATCTTCTCAGTAAAGTCAACTTCACTGAGGTCTTATGAAAATTCTTTTTCCCTACTACTATTAGACTCTAAAACTATGTAGAGTCATACAATTTGCTCAGATGTTTTACAAAATAAAACAGAAAATGGCAATTGTTGGTGAAAATGTGGAGAAATCATTTTAAAATTTGGAGAATTCGGGGTCCAAGAGGCAACATGAGTGAGAGGTGATGTATAGATGAGTCAAGCTGACTTTAAGTACCCCAGGGAGATCATGATAAGTAGTGGCAGTTGTGATCATGGGCAGTTGTGAATAGATGGAGACACAAAGGTAGAGAACAGATGTGAAAGACAGTGGAGGGAAACCTTGAGGTAACATCTGGGGAATTTTTAAAAATGCTCACACTCAAACCTTGTCCTCACACGAGTGCTGATGAGTTTGAGAAATTATATTTTTGGTTTATATTTTCATTTTTGTAATGAAATATAGATGAAACAAAAGTTGACCATTCTAACTGTACTTAACTGTAAAGCTCTGTGATATTAAGAACATTTACAACAGTTTTCAGCCATTACTACTATCCACTGAACTTTCTCACTTTCTCTAACTGAAACATCATCCCCATTCTAGAACAATTCCCCTGCCTCTTTCCCTAAAGGACCCTGGAAATCACCATTCTATCTTCTGTCTACTTCATCTTGGCTACTTAACATTGGCATTTTTTAGTTTTCTTAATGACTTTACATATTGAGGATGACTATATGTGTTCCTGGTTGTCTTAACATATGGACAATATTTTTTTTTCATGGTCACATAGTTGCACCATGCCATGGAGAGAGAAAGATATTTATAAAGAAGACTAATTCTTGGAAAATATGGAACATAGTATGTAATGGTTAATTACATCAACTAAGTCAGAAATGGAAACATATCAGAAGCCTCAGAAGACTTTGACCAGACAGAAATCACAGTGGAGAGCACATGGGTGAGTTGGCTGTTCATGTCATGCTGTCCAAGAAACAGAGAGAGAAAGAGACAGATGGGGGGAGTGAGGTGGAATAGAGTCCCAATGTATACCTGGAGAGCATACCCCCAATGATCTATTTTTTTCAGCTAGGTCATATCTTTTTAAGTTCCTACCTCTTCTTAATAGTACCAGTATGTAAGAATCAAGTCTTCAACGCATGAGCTTCTGTGAGCCATTTCAGAGTTTTTATACAAGAGGGACAGGCAACATAAGATCTTAAGGAAAAAGAGTGACTTTGGGTTTCCCTCAAGTATCTGGATAGACAGTGGTATTGTTTATTGAAGGAAGAAAGTTTTGAGGAGATAAAGAATTCTGTCAGGAATAAATTAAATTGAGGATTCTTGTTGAGATATGAAAGTAGAGATGTTGAGAAGGATGTCTGGTATAAAAATGTAAAACTCAAAGGAGAAGCCAGGTCTAAATATATAGACTTGTGAGCATGACTGAGAGTTACCAAGGGAGGTGTTTAAGATGTAGTTCCTGGGTTCTGCCAGCAAAGCTTCCATCACAATCGCCCTGATGTGGATGGGATTTGCACTTCTAGTTACCTTTAGATAGTTCCATAAACTCCTGTAATGCACCTTTCTGCTTTGAATGATATGTATCAGTGATTAGCTCTTTTACCTTTTTTTATTAGATATTTTCTTCATTTACATTTCAAATGCTATCCCCTTTCCTAGTTTTCTCTCTACAAGTCCCCTATACCCTCCCTACGCCCTGCTCCCCAACCCATCCACTCCTGCCTCCTGGCCCTGGCATTCCCCTATACTGGAGCATAGCTCTTTTACCTTTTAAATATAAACATATTGTTTGCATATTTTATCTTTCTATATGTATACATATAAAATATACATACTATATACTATGTTCATACATATATAGATACACAAATCCATACATATTGCTATATACATATATAGTATATAACATACTTATATAATAAATACAAATATTAATATATTATTGAAAACTACTCTATACCAAAGCACATTCTGATATATTCTAGCAGTGTATATTATTTGTTAAATAAGTCACAATATCATTTGATTTAACCTAGTTATATAATTATATTTAAGTATATTTCTCATATTTTTTAATCTTTGTCACAAAATGAGAAACAAATTTTTTTTAAGGAAATAAGCACACTTCATTTACGGAATCCCCTTATCTGTACAACTTTTAATGTAAAGGAGAGAGAAATAAAGCAGAGGAGAATTTTGTTTGCATTGAATGAATTATTCTTATGAGCCTACGTAGTTATTAACTGATCAAGTTTGCTTTCTGTTGCTATGATAAAACACTAACCAAAAGTACCTAGGGGAAGAAAGAGTTTATTTGGCTTACACTACTGATCACTATCCATCACTAGGGGGTGGTGGAACCAAGGCAGGAACTCAGGCAGTACCGTAACCTGGAAACAGGAACTGAGGCAGAAACCACAAAGGAATGCTGCCTATTGGCTTGCTCGCCATGGTTTGCTTAGCTTCCTTTTTTATACAATCTAGGACCATTTGTCCAGGGTGCCACCCCTCATAGTGAGCTGCTCTCTCACAATAATCATTAATCGAGAAAATGCCTCACAAACTTGCATACAGTAAAATTTAATCAAAGCAATACCTTAACCAAAACTACTTCTTCCCAGAAGACTCTAGTTTGTGTCACATTGACAATAAACTAACCAGGACCTCCATGAAGTAAGCCATACTTTTTCTACTAGCAATTCACACACCATATTAGAAGCTATTCTGAAATTAGGAATGTGATCCAACTCTCTCTCTCTCTCTCTCTCTCTCTCTCTCTCTCTCTCTCTCTCTCTCTCTCTCT
>NC_034592.1:60423926-60429251 GCF_900095145.1 Mus pahari
GACAGAATTTCGGTACAATCTTTGACACCTCTTTCATCTTCTGTGACTTCTCAAAAATGGCTGAGTAGTCTGTTATCCCCAACCTATTATCCTTACCCTTGCTAACTATCCCCCATCTAGAGCCTTGGTATTCAGTTTGGGTTGCAACATCAGCCCATCAAAGCTCTAACTCTCTCTCCCCTCATGGCACTTGCTTCTTTAGCTATGCTCCTCTTGGCTTTTCTGTTGATGAAAGTTATCATTCTTATAACCATGGGAGCCTCAGAATAAAATAAACTTTTGACCTGGAGTTGGAAGACCCACTCAGAAAGAGCCTTCTTTTCTTTTCTTTTCTTTTCTTTTCTTTTCTTTTCTTTTCTTTTCTTTTCTTTTCTTTCTTTCATTTTTTGATAGAGGCAGGTAAGTTACTTGATTCATACTCCAGTCTTATCCCTTCTTTCGGCTTCCTGATGCAACTTCACAGCATCTCCACATTTTGTGTGAATGCTTGACCACATGCCTGTCCTCCTGCATGTCTCTTTAATATACCCTCCCACTCCCAGGCACCTACCCATGTTCATTATCTCACCACAGCAGATGTTTTAAAGTGCTCCTAGTCCACAGTGAACATTCATAAACCATTATTGGACGATTGATGGGTTCAGCTTTCAGAATATGGCTAGCTGATCAGGAAGCCTGTCACAAGGCTGTTCTCATTACTCAACAGTCTTTGTCGCTAGTTAGATTACTGCTCAGGTGAGGTCAGGGGAGATATGACTTGGGTCCAGGACAGCTGACCTCAATATCTCTCCAAGGCTGGTTTAATGGTTAAGATAAAAGGAATTCTGGAAACAAAGTTCCGGGAGACTTTGTGGTAGAATAAACGGTGGTGGTGAATAGGGACATGCACTTGCCATTAAAAGTGGCATGTTTATGGGGTGCTGACACAGTTTATGGGGTGCGTGCCTTTGGGTACCAGCCAGAACCATGCTTTTCCTAGTGTTTTCAGCCTTTTCCCAAAGGTTTGCACAGCACAGCTGTGACAAAGCTGCCAGGGGAATTCCTCAAGTTGAGGCTTGTTTTTATGTTTAACCAATGTTCTCTTCTACCAGCAGGACTGCAAGCATGAAAGGGCATTCTCTTCAGATTTAGCTCTGCTACTGGGATCAGTACATGGCACAATCCTAGATTCCTTTACATGGTCTTTTATGCTGTGCTGATGGGCACCATCCCTATTGAACTCACGTGTGTACACATGCACACTTGCATGCGTGGGCATATCTCACACACATACACACACACAAACATACACACACACACACACACACAAACATACACACACACACACACACACACACACACACACACACCTGTCTGGGTTGTGCTACTAAGAATACTTGCATGAGATCCTAGCCTTGCTCTGCATGTCTTATGTTACCCTTCAACATCATAAAGAATCACACTGTAGTTGGGCACCATGCTTCTAAACACTGTGAGCATAATAGCATAATATAATGGTACAATATAATGATATGTAATATATATACAACAATACATATAATATAATGCTATAATATAATGATATATAATATATATACAACGATATATAATATAATGATATAATATAATGTTATAAAATATATACAACAATACATATAATACAATGATATAATATAATGGCATAATATAATGATATAACAACTTCCATGGAAATAACAGTTTACGTTCCACTTGTACACTTTGCCCACCTGCTCTCAGTATGACAAGAACAGTAAGGGGAGTATAGCTGCCCTGTTTTACAATCTCCAAAGACCTTCTAGAATGTTTGGCAGCTCAAGGTGGCTGGGTTCTACAACCTTGAATATCTGCTCTCTAGAGTTCCACAAACAGTAGCTACATGTCTGGACTAGTTGGAAGTATAACTTCAATTTCAATTTCCAGACTTAGCCTGCTAAAATGCCTACATGTCTTGGGTTGTTACTTAAGGAAGTCCGTGGCTTTGTCAGCCTATCTCCCTTAGTTTGAGTACCAGGTAAGACCTCTAAGATTAGAGCAGCAATAACCCAGTTTGGCCAACATTTATACAAAAGGGGTGAGTGAAGAACTCCCCCCAAGTTTAAAGTACAGAGCATGCAAGGTCTCAAACAGCAAGCTGAAAGCTTTTTTTTTTCTCCCTGTTTTCTGCTTTCTACAGATTTGGAGTTGCTTGAAGATGAAAAGATCCATCTGTTTTTGTCTATTCCAGCTCCACCTCACACTGGAAGGTGAGTGAGTAGCCAAGCTCCATTCAGACACCCGACACTGGATTCACCAGGCATTTCTAGGACTTACAAAGTTGTATACATAAAAATACCATACACAAGGCATCCGAAAACAGTATTCAGGAAAGCTAGAAGATGGCAAGGGGCCTTTGACAAGGTCCTCGTGCTCAGAAATGTTTCTAACTAAACCTCTGTCCTTAGGAACCCTGTCCCCTGTCCAGCGCTCTCTACCCTGGTTTCTGATTGAATATTCTTTTATTTTTAAATTTTGTTTTGTTTTATTTTGAGACAGGCTGTTGCTATGTAACCCAGGCTGACCTTGAACTCACTCAGGCTGCTGTCAAACTCAGAGGCTCATTCTTTGCAGTCATCATAAATGCTGGAATCACAAGCATGTGTCACTATGCCCAGCTGTGATCTGGGTTTTCTTGCCTGCCAGTCCTATCATCTTCCTGTTACTTCAGTCAATCTTTTTCTCCTCCATGCTGAGTAAATCTTTCTATCCAAACAGTCTAGATATAGTTAGACTCCATATTCCCAGCAGTCTAGACATAGAACCCCCTATTCCCAAGCCCACACCCCACCTCAGTCCCACTCTTTCAACTATGAGACTATGGAACAACCACTCCAGTCCCTGCTCCCCACACCACACTTCTCTGTCTAGCCAGGAACAAGCCAGTGTTTTTATCCTGAGCTTCAGTCAGTCATGCCAATGGCCTCACAATCTATGTGCACTTACCTTCAATGTTCAGTACATACCTTCTTCCCTCTGTGCGTGCCTTTCCTGACTTCTGATATTATCTGTGTTGACTTTTCTGTCATTGCCTAACCACTCTGGAAACTTACTCTTAGCCCACATTTTCTTTGTCTACTGTTTTTATGGCAACTGAGAAGAACAGTGAGTACCCTCAACACACTCAGCAAGACACACAAAGGTGACAATTCTCGAAGCAAAGGATGCATTCATCAAATTTAACCCCAATTCTATCAATTCTTTTAAAAAATGATAATTGTGTTAATCTGGAAGAGTGGATGATTAGGAGACCTGAGAAACTTCAAAAAATAAATATAGTCAAAGGAAAATTTGCATGACTACTACCAGATTCAAATGTGTTTTAAAGGAATTGTGCCTAAATGGAGATGACGAGATCAAAAGAACAGAGAGTAAAGGGATAGAGCCACGAGAAGACAGGCATTCTGCAATTTTTAAATAGAACATATAAAATAGTAAGGAAAAGAGGCTGACATTAAATATTGCAGATGTCATTAATAACAATTTGAGAAGTTAATTTATTTGTAATTTATTAGTTCTTTTTTGTACAATGTGCTTTGAGCATAGTCACACCATCCCTCAGCTCCTTCTAGATCCAGCTCCATTCCCTAACCACCCAACTTTGGGTCCTCTTTTAAAAAAATCATAAAGTCATATTTGTGCTGCCCATATATTCTTGGGTATGTAGATTTCCACAGGAGCATGGTCCACTTAGCAAGGGCCATACTCCTAAGGAAAACTGACTCTTCCTATCCCAGAAATTGTCGATTGCCAGCAACAGCTCTGCAGTTAGTGGAGAGTGCTTTTGTGCATACTTCTCTCCATGGTGGAGCTTGAACTGGCTTGAGTCTCACACATGTTGTCACAACCCCCATCAGTTCATGTAAGCAGCTGCACTACTGTGTGCAAAGACAGTTTCATTGTAGTCATCTACTTCCAAGTTACATTCTTATGTCATAGTAAACCCCCAAACAGCATAATGAGTTATTAAACATCTAAAAAACAACTACTAGAAATAAATAAAATATATTTATTAGCACGTATAAGAAGACTTCAGGATTTTATCAAAATTATATAGGATGGAATGTATTATATAATAAGAAATAGTGCAATACTTTTAGAAACTTACTTTCAACTTCTAGTTGGAACGTAATATTATTGTATTATAAAACATGTCTTATATAGAAAGGAAAAAAAGGATCCTTAAAAGGATATATATATATATATATATATATATATATATATATATATATTCCTTACATAAAGGATCCTTAAGTATATATATATATATATATATCCTTTAAAAAGATATATATAAAGTCAATGACATGATCATGATTGATTGTAAAAAACAGCAAATTAAGGCAATGAGAGAGTCCCATCAAAGCTCCTAGCTAAAACCAGAGATGTAGCTTTACCTTAGATGCAATGACTAGTGCCCATGCTGCATTGTGCAAATAACCCTTTCATTTATTATTGGAAAAACGAGAAAGTGTCATACAGCTTTAAAACAACTTCCTCACACATATTAATCTGTGTCCAGCAATAAATAAAACTTCTAATATTACTTTTTAAGAATTTGTCCAGCAAAACACATGATCATTAACATCCAAAGATATACAGCCAAGACAATCTTAGAAACACTTGATTTTTTTACAAGAACAAAATATTAAAAACTATTTAAATGCCCATCAGTAAAGGAGCAGTTAAGTAACTTAGGCTCCAAGTCTACTGTAGAATGTCAAAGAAACATTCATTAGGTTGAGACAGATGTAGAAGATGCCCCTGATATACTGCATTTAAAATCTATCCACAAATGGCATGCGTAGTGCTATTATATTTCTGGAAAGTATTATATTTGAATATGAATAACGGAAGAACCTGCAACAATGAAGCTGACAGTAGTGATTGTCGCAGGATGAAACTGTGTATGGCCCTTATACGCCTCTATCATGTGAATGCTATACGCTATGCTTATATCCGTGTCTATTCACAGGGGAACCATCTTAGAAGGATCCATGAGTGGGAAAGAAAGATTCTAAGAGACAGAGGTGGTAGTTGGCTTCAGTTGAATGTGCAAAATTGTAGAGGCTGTGACAGCATGCACAGGATCAAGCTGGGGTGTGGAGGAGGGAAAGTGGGCACAGCATCTCACCACCCAAGAGGCTATTCACAACTGATAGCTATTGGGAGTGGGGAAAATCAGTTTTCTCCAATGATGTGGCACACTGCAGGGCAAGCCTCATGCTCACAGGGAGCCGACACAAATGGACTTCATGTTATTTGTGGGGTTTTATTTATTTATTTATTTTT
>NC_034592.1:60429375-60488323 GCF_900095145.1 Mus pahari
CTGGGTCATATAAAGTTTACAAGACCAAGGGGCCTCTCTTCCCAATGATGGCTGATTAGGCCATCTTCTGATTTTTTTATGAAGAGAAAGAATATAAAGTTGGTCAGAGAGATTGGGAAAGATCTGAAAAAAAATGCGGGAGAGAATATGATAAAAATATATAGTATAATATTCTCAGAGTACACACACACACACACACACATTTTTCTTAAGTATTTGTTAAGAAATATTCCTTAGGATAAGACCCCTACCTCTGTATCTCTGGCCAGGGTTGACCATGTCGCTGTCATGGCCATAAATTCAGTGATGTTTATTTACAGTCATCTTCCAGTGGCTAGCACTGTGGTACTTCACATCTACCAATTCTAAAATAGATACAATAAAACATCTGTTGTACCCCCAACAGTTCTTGCAGTAACCCAAACACGCTGCATTGTAAATAGTGTGGCCCAATGACAGATTTTTGTGCAAACTAATATAGATTTTTCTTTGTGAGTCGTGTGTGTGTGTGTGTGTGTGTGTGTGTATGTGTGTGTGTGTTTCTAAGATATATGTTTGTATATGTATGTTTGTGTGTGTGTTTCTAAAATATATGTGTGTGTTTGTGTATGTTTCTAAGATATATGTGTGTGTGTGTGTGTGTGTGTGTGTGTGTGTGTGCTTCTAAGATGACTTACAAAATTGTCTCCTTTTATCCTTAAAAGTCAGAGAAACTCCACAAGCCAAGACTCCTATATCAAGCACCTGAGCTAACCTTTGGTTCCTGGGTCAAAAGGAAAATTGTCTGATGGTTGGCATCTTTCCAGTGGCTTTTCAAATAACACCAAATGGTTAGAACAAAGTGGTATGAGTGTTCCCGCAGAATAACCCCAAGTACAGGAATGGGAGGGAGAAGGAGAGAGGAGGGAGGAGAAAGGTTCTTCCCTCCATTCCCCACCCCCACATTTGATCTGGTCATCAGTTGATCCTTATTAGGGTGGACCCTCTTTTTTCCAAGAAAAATTTATCTAATTTAATTGCAAAACCTGCAAAATGGGCGATCAATCTTGCCTGCTGCCCACATAGACAATGCCAGGGGCGGGGCGGGGGCTGTTTCTGCAGCTGCATCTCTGGTACAGCCTTTCACTTTCAAATTAAAGGAATTACAGGGGAGAGATGGTAACCACAATTAAGGTATTTTTAGAAACATAAAATCCTCTGGAAAACATGACACTAATGCTGGTATTATGATTGAAGTAAGGAATTATGGTTATTAGAAGCTTTGCAGTTTATGTGCCTCATAAATCTAATAGCTTCACACACCCAGCGATGCTGTTGCTATATTTACTGCAGACATCTACAATGACAGACAGTACCTCTGAGAAAGGCCAGATAAACAAAATATTTTACATACTCCAGCTTCTCAGTGTCTAATGGAGCCATATCATGGAGAGAAAAAGGCTTCATTAAAGGAACTGCGCCAGGTGCTGAGAGTCGATTTGCCCTGGAGATTCCGTCTGAGTTATCTGCTCTTCTTTAATGGGGATGTTGCTGCCTCACTCCTGGAATCCTAGGCACAGAATGACAGAATGGACAGGGAGGGGACTGAAGATGGTGGGGTGCAGGAGAGGCAGTGTAGAGCTGACAGCTTTGGGGGGGGTAGGAAACTTGATCTAACAGCCTGGAAACCATCTGGAAGAGATATGACAGAAAACCTGGTGTTACCCGTGACCCACTAGGAAAATCCACCATTACAGAAAAGGTATCTAGGAAGGATGGGATTGCACAAGAAGGGCCAGAATCTTCCTCCCCCAGCCCGTCTATATTGCAAAGTCCCAATAAGCTCGAGGAGGGTGCAATATGAAATTGGAAATTATAAACCCCAGACTTCAGAACAGACTTGAAACAATTCTGTATTATGGCTGACCGTTGGTTGTTCCTTGAAGTTCAAGGCAACCCTCTCTGTTGAGATCCTAATTTCAAAGACTAAAATTTATGTTTGAGAATACCATTGTGTGGGAGGCACTAAATTGGGAAGGTTTTAAAGGCTATTAGCTCTATTTATATTTTCTCTAACAAGAGCGTGAGTATAAGAAAACCACCGCAGTGGCTTCCATTCCCTTCCAATTCAGTTCTCCCTTCACCCGCCACAAAAGCCATTAGATTATGGAGATTCCTGGGGGCAGAGATCACAGCTTCTTACATATTGCTAGCCCTAAGAGAGTGGCCCTTCACATTATACACACTCAATAGATGTGATTAATGGAGCATGCTGGATAATAGAACATGCCAGAGAAGAAATGTCAACAGTCTTTCTAAAAATATGAACAGTTCCCATCTAGATTTTTATGTGTGTGTAGGGGGGGGGGAGACAGAGGTGGGAAACACAGCAACAATGCCCAGTGTGACTCTGAAGGTGAACTCCAGGGGACCACGTTCAACAATCCATCCACAGGGAGAATGATGGTGTCTTAGGACAGGGAAGGCACAAAGGATTCTGGGAAAGGAAAATTTGCCCAGCTTGGCTACTGATCTGTTGTCACAAAGAGTTGAGTGAAGAATGAAAGACGGTGTTCAGGGTTATTTGTGGCTTGTGTGACTCCTTACATGGTAGGAAAAGGTTTGGAGAAGAAAGTGGAGGGTTTTGTCTTTGTAAATATCAAATGTCTGTGCTATCAAGTTAGGAAACTATCTTAAGGAGGTACAAAAATAGAAAATTTCTGTAAAAGAAATAAGAAAAAGGAGCTGGGAAAGAAAAACAGGGCAAGTACTTTATGTAGCTGAAGACCTGATGTACTCTTGTCCTAATTAAAATACCATTCTGGCAAAATAGTACATAAAGCAATGCCATGGAATAATTAACTCTATGGAGTCTTGGTGTGGTCCTGTTTTATTGCTAATGAGTAAGCAAGGTTTTGTCCTAGGCACTCTTACCAACAAGGATTCCAGCTACTTAAATAATTGGGACCCTGCCATATGGCAAAATGAAACTCACAAAACAAAATCTAAATATCTTGAGAGAAACATTTGTGATTATCACAATCAAGCATCCTCGCTAAGAACAGAACTCCCGCACTTCTCTGTTGGCTTCTGTAAAAGTTATCTTTGTTGGTAAGAGTGAAGAGTAGGGTTTGAGTTTAACTAAATATGGAGAAATCAGATAGAAAAAAAAATAAGGGTGTGTAGGAGGCCAGAGGCATGAATTATGCATGGCACATCATCACACTTCTTCCTGGGATGGAGTTGCGGCACGCTCTGCATGGGGAGAGAAATTAGAATAGAACAGATATTGAGCAATTTTCTTCATAACTGGTTCTTACTCACCTTAAATGTAAAATTTTATTTAGCTTATTTCAAAGGGAGGCATCCTTATTAAGGGAACACATTTACTGGCGCCTGTTGGAAAGGATTTAATGCAAACAAGCCTGGGATAATTGAAGGAAAAACACCTTCTGACTGTTCTCAGCAGACCTTAGCCAAGAAGAGCATGGCAGGGAAGAATTACTTTATTATATTGATTTTCCTGGAGAAATCAAAGGAGGATAGCTCAAATAGACCAATTCGCCTTTGCCAAGCTCAGTGGAAGCATGCAGAGAAGAGTCGTGAATTTATGTGTCAAAAACTGTTTGCAATCATTTGGTTGAACATGCAAATCAGGATTTGCACATTATGACTCTAATAAAATAGCTAATACAAGAGGGTATCTGGGTTCGTTTGCACATATCCCCGGCTTTAAATGACTACAAGTGTAATGGGTGTAAGTTTTGTGTAACAAGATGTTTATAGTCCAATCAGGTCATCAACCTGAAATATGGAGAGTGCAGTGTGATTATGATCGTGCTGTAACAAAGACACTGGGGCATGACGAGAGCAATTGGAATACAGCTTTCGCCAAGCTAAAATCTATTTTTCTCTCACAATGAGTAAAATACTTCACTTTTATAAGGACTGTTTTCCATAGCAGGTAACCTGAACCTACACTGGGTGCTAGGAGGCTGTTTATGAAAACTTATTTGGTAAATTAAATGTTACATGAACATGAAAGGATCACTCCTAAATCATGTGATTTTTTACGTGGACTTCTAAAAAGATTTACTTCAAAAAAATTCTTGATAGATTTGCAAAGCATTTGGTATTTGTTCCTTGGCCTTTGCATGAGATCAATCCCCTTTAACATTTCCTAAATCTTTTTTTTTTTTTTTTACAAAATAATAATTCCACAGATTGTCACTTAAAGGTTATTCAAAGAAATGGTACTTCCTACTTAGACAGGAATGAGAGGAAACACATATAGATTTCTTAAATATACCATTTGTTGGGGGTTTTGGTATGTTAGTATACATAGAGAATCTGCAATTGTATGTGACTATGTATATACATAGACATAGACATAAACTGCTACGTTTCTCAAACATTTTACGCTTCCGAATCTTTGATTCAATAAGCACATTTCAGAACTGGTCATCTCGGAATCATGAAATGAACTGACTTATTCATTACAATGATCTGGGCCTAGCACTTGGGTAATAGGTAAAACAGGCATAAGTGTCAAAGAAAGGGTTTGAGGGGAGGGGGCTGTGGCTCAACGAGCTGGTAGATCCCCACTAAAGAGAGGTTCCATTCTGACCATAGAGAACAAGGTAGTCATAACAGGCTCTTAAAAGTAGCAAGAAATTTGGGGATCTGTGTGGGTGATTTTGCTTTAAAACATGTCTGTCTGTCACAAGAGTGGACTTTGAGCTTCCTGACTAGGATTTGTGTCCCCAGGATCGCATTTTGTAATCCACTGTATAAAACGTGTTGTTTAGAAAAGTCACACCAAAATAAAAGAATCTTCCAGGCAATGTCTCAAGGCCATGGTTATGTAATGCTTCTTGCCTCTTGGCTGGTGCTCTTAAACTCATGCAGGACCAACATAAGGTCTTCTTACATCCTATGGCCCATGACTTGTGAGATGCTGTCCAATCTCCTGGAAATGTCACCACGAAGACTAAAACACAATCAATGTTTACCAAGAACAATAGCAACAAGTAACAAACACAGTAGAGTAATGGACACAATAAAGATGGATTTCCTCCGTGTTCTAGAAGCCAGAAGGCCAAGGTTAAGGTTTTAGCAAATTTGGGAAAGGGACTCTTACTGGGGCTTGGAGGTCTTCAATTCAGATAGGCCAATGAGCTTGGATACCTGCCTGTCTCAGATTCCCTTCTCCCCCCTCCCTGTCCCCCTCTCCCCTTCTCCCCTTTTCCCCTTTTTCCACCTCCCAGAGAGGTTGACTTTTTTACAGTGGTGCAAGGGATCCAATTCAGGGTCTCATGCTTGCACAGCAAGCACATTCCAACTGAGCCTTCCCCCAGCTCTATGTCCTGATCTTAATATGACTATCAATGTTGGGTTAGTCGCCACCCAAATTATCTTATTTTAGCTTACAGACTTCTTTGAGGGGCCCCCGTCCCATTAAAGGACACAATCACATTCTTGGCATTAGGAGTTAAAACTTTAACATCTAAACTTGAGGAGAGAATATTTAATCCAGAAGAGTAAATGACATTGTAAAGATAAACACCTAATAGAGAAGGGGAGGGCATTCATTGATAACAGGTAACAAAACACAAGTAGGAAGAATAGTTTCTGGTGCTTTTCCACACAATAGGAAACTGTTGTTCACAATAATCTGTTATGTATTTTAAGCGGAGCTAGAAGAAAGGTGCATGGAGGTTGTAAGCATAAAGAAATAATAAAGAGAAAACACCAACCATCCAATTTGATGAGTGCAGCTCCTGTGATTGTTCTACTATCACACTGTCTCCAACTAATATGTGTGATTATTATATGTGAATTAAAGTTTTTATTAGAGAGAACATTTAGGTCTTTTATTTCATTTACACACATTCCCTTAATTTCATAAAGTACAAAAACACAAGTGAAGCCTGCCATAGGAAGAGAAACACAACGTGGTGAGATTTTTTTTTGAAAAGCCATATACTACACAGGGCTTCAAATTTTTCTTATCATGACATCTACAAGTCTACAATAATACTTCTGAGCCTCTCTGGACAATGCGACCAAGGGCCAGAGATTGGTACGATGTGCACACTGTCTTACAGCACAATGGGGTGAACAGTGCCAGAGAAAAGAACAGTTTCACAACAAACTGCTCTACGGTCCATGGCCTCACTAGTCCCATGAAGCTGGCTAGATTTCCAGCAGCAGGCATGACATTCTCCCTGTTGAGTGAGCATTAAGTCTTATTAGACAGCTGCCAGTTGCCACGGACATGTGACTTCTTGTACCTGTATGCATATCTTGCCATGCTGGTAATTGTCATGGCTCATAGTATTGCAGCCGGTAAGACTACTTCATTGCTTCCCTCTCTGGACAGCTTGCATAGTATTCTGGAACCATGGAAGCTAGACTGCTGGAAAAGTCTTCCTGGTTAGATCCAGCTCAAATAGTCTAAGTCCTGTGTCCTCAGAGGTAGAGTATCTTCAGAGGTATGGCCTCATCTCCCACTCCTGAGAGGCCACCTCGGACTAACTCAATAATTTACATTGTTTTGGGAACCATAAGGACTACCCTGACTAGCCATTTGAAAGAAGATTTCTCGTGCCTTGTACTAGGGGCTTTGTTGGTATATAGCTCCTGTCGGAAGTACTGTCAACCCAAGTGGCTTAACTTCTTTTAACTCAATACCCTACACCACACATGCTTGGCCAGCTATATTCATTGCTGACCTATTCCTAACAGCCAGGAAATAGAAACAGTCCATATGTCCTTCAATGATGAATGGATAATGAAAATGTGGTACATATAATGTATGTAGCTGAACAATATTCATCTATGAAAAAAACAAAATTTTGAGATTTGCAGGTTATTAGATGGACCTTGAAACGGTTTTATTGAGTGAGATAACCCATACCCAGAAAGACAGACTCTGCAGGTTCTCTCTCGTGAGAGACAATCTGTATTTGCTAGTTTCACATCCTTAGAGGAATATATATAAGCTGAAGTAATCACAGAAACCAGGAAAGTAAAAAGAGGCCAGTGGGGGGAGGGGTGCTTGGACAGGTGACATGAAGTGGAAAATGGAACATCTGAGGGGTGGCCCCAACTGGAGAGAAGGGAAGGCGGTCAATAGAAAAGGAAGAGAGAGACAGGACAAATCACATCAGAGTTGTTGGTACAGCTGCAAGCCTTTCACTTTGTTGATTAATTAGATGTGGTTTTCATTTTTATACAGTATAGTTAACCATATTCTTCCCCTCCTTTAATGTTTCCACATTTTCCTTACTCCCTATCTACCCAACTTCATGCTCTCAACAAAACAAAAAACAAAAACAAAACAAAACAAAAAAGACAAAACAAAAAACAAGCAAACAAACAAAACCCCAACATTTCTACACGTTTCTACAAAACATAACGAAAAGAGCACATCACAGCATGGAGTCTGCTTTGTGTTGACCTGGTCCAAGGCTTACCCTGGAGGGTCGCTTCATTCGAGAAAGCTGATGACATCAGAGCACTGCTCAACTCTAATTGGAGAAGCTTCTCTGTGCAGTAGATGGAATCAACAGAGTTCCACAATTGGACAATGTGCAGAGAGTGAAAGCACGAAGCCCAAAATAGCATCCATTGGTGCATGTGATTCGAACTAACATGTTAGAGAAGAAAGCCGAGAGCAACAGAAATGGAATACACAGACTTCAATGAGGCTGATGATTTTTGCATAAAACTTTTTATGATGGGGCAAGACCCTCGTATCGGTCGTAGGCTGTGCTCCAAAGAATAATTTTAATGCTTTAATGTCAGCATAAGGACATTCCCAGAAAACTAATCTTTGGTCTGGTGTCATAACGCTTTTATTACTACAGTGGTTGAGTGGGCATGCTAACTAACTATGCATCTGACAATAACTTAAGAGGAGGTTTGCTTGATCAAAGCCAGGATAGCAGAAAGTATGGAGTGAAGTGTTCCAAAGGTTCTCAGACTGTACGAGAGTTTGGGGGAATTCTAGACCTACCACCTTTAAGTGGAAATAGAAATGTAAGTGTGTTCTTTAAATACGTGACACAGTCAAAAGAATTGAGACTTTTATTCTTTCCATTCACCTTAGAGACTTGAGCTGACTTCAATTGGGTGGTGTAGCCTTACAGCTGTGTCTTACGTAGTTATATAACTTAATAAGCATCCATGCTAGGTCCCAACTCAAGACTGGTCCTTGTTTGTTGGGTATTTAAAATGTCCTCTGTGTATCTTAATTTCATCAAACATCTGGGATAAAAAAAAAAGTGTTCTTATAATGCTTTATGTACAAAATAACTTGCAGTTAAAGACCCTAAATACCTATGCACCTATAAAGTTATTATTTTGGCTACAGCCTGCAAGTGTGAGAACACTCCACATAAACAAGGTAGAGAAGGATCCCTGGCCCACTCCAGCCTCAGATGTTGTTAATGTCATCAGGGTCCTGTGTTTTCCTACAACAGCTGAACTCATGGGCTGGCAGGTCAAAAGCCTGGCTGTGCACTTTTCAACTCACACTGAAATCCCATGTCTGGGAAAACACTCAGGAAAATATTATTTGGATTTGCAAGCTTCCTTATGGTCACATTGTTATTTTGGCAAAAGCAGGCAAAAGTGAAGTGTCTGTCAAATGCCTACCGCTGGCTTCCCCAGCTAATGTATAATTCTAGATTTACCCTATAATTTTCATTAGGGTAACATAAAAAGGTCTTAAGCTTTTCATAAAAGATCTATTTTCGCAAACCTTTATGAAAATTCACAGAAGCCAGACATAAGCGGCAGAATAAAGCCAAGACTATCAAAATTTACAAAAACTGAAGTTCTATCTAGAGAAACAGACTCCCCTCAACACACACCCAAAAGTGTGCTGGGCCACATTTATAATTAGAGCACATGTTCCACAAAAGCTCATGTTGAAATTGGATTGCACAAGAACAGTACTAAGAGCTGTAACTTTTAAGAGGTAATTAAGTGACCAATGTTCACCTTCATGAAGAGGTCAATGCTGGTATTTAGGAAGTTGTTTTTTCTCTTCTCCTGATTGCCCTCTCTTTGCTGTCTGCAACGTGATGTCTTCCACTACGTGAAGGTCAGAAAGCCCTAGCCAGATGCCAGATCTTGGATGCAATTTCCCAATCTCCAGGATAATGGATTGGTGCATTTCTGTTCATTATAAATTACCCAGCCTGTGCTAGTTTTTTGTACTAGCAAAAGCAGACTAAGTCTGTGATTGTGTGTAGCCAGGGTGATGTTAAGGTAGGGGGTGTCAAACTCTCTGTTTGGCTATGACATAGTGGTATCATAAGATAAGTAACCAAGAATCTGCAAAGCATTGGGTGTTTTGAAATGCTAGAAAAGATACAAAACTAGGCAAGGTTTCTTTAGTCAATGTGCTCACCATTAAAAGGAGAAATCAGAAACTGAAAAGAAAGTTACCTCAGTTCCATGTAACAGCAGTTTCTAAAGAAGCACATGGACAATCCAGTAATAACATAGAGGAGGCATACTGACCTTCCAGGTCAGAAGGAATCTTAGCCCTAGAGTGACCTTATAGAACAGGACCACCTACCTGGGTCTCACCTCCTACCTCTGGACTGATTCTGAAGAGAAGGATAAACTTCTGAGTCACTATATTAAAAGTTTCCCTGCTTAAAGAATTCAATATAAATACTAACTAATACAAGGTGTACGTTTCATGCCTTAGGATAGGGCAGAAGAAGAAATTCATGAGTAGGCTTTTATCCGTTTACCACCATGGGCTGTTTAAGTACCACCATAGGTACTGAACGCTTCCCAGCACAACTCAAGACACTATGTAGGTATTTTAGCCTATGGCTGTAGGGCTTAGACATGCCTCTCAGCCAGATGTGGACTATACATCCCATGTCTCTGAATCAAGGGATGCTTGTGCACGGTTTGTCACAAAACATATGTGATAGTTAATACTGATAACTTGAGATACAGGGTCAGAAAGGGCCATGCAGATGCTATGCTGAGTATGAGTCCATTCATGCAGGGAGGCCTGCGCCTCCTGTTAGAAGAGCAGCTACTCTGAGACCCGCTGGAGAGGCCACATATGTGATACTCAGCTCAGGCCTCCCACTTGACTCTATCTTCCAACCAACCCTTGTCTGACGCAAAGCATGTGACTGCACAGGTCACCTCGGGAGAGGAGTCATCACCCTGACTCTTCCAACTCCAGCTTCTTGAGACAGTCCCAGTTACTTGAGACACTTTAGTCATTGTGAAACAAAACAAGAGTCATTTGCCCTTTTGATTCCTGATCCCCAGTATTCGCACTGATGATGAAATGGCTATTTTATGCCATGGTGCTTTGAGGAGGCTTGCTTTAATATGAAGGGGACAGAGTTGGAGAAGAAGGCATAAAAATACCATTCTCAATCGCCCCAAACCTAACAACCAGGATCCATCCTGAATTAAAAACAAGTTTACCCAGGATGAAGCTTGGCTTCAAGTTAGAACCCCAAATTCTCGTTGGTACATGTTCATGCTAGGCCCTCTAAGTCATGCTACACGGATCATTAAGAGATGGTGCCGCAGAGACACTTGGAGGCTGATGTCATCACACCAGTTAGCCCAGAAGAGAAAAAGGAAGTGCCTAGAGGTCCCCAGATGAGAATGGGAAGGATACAAAACCTCAGTCCTTTTGCTAAATACTGGCTTGTGACAGTAAAAGATGCCTTAAGGAGTATATCAAATGATCCAGGAAATATGGGGCAAGCCTGTGACAGCCTGTTCTCGTTAATACCAGCATACCGTTACATAACCTGAATTTCTATGACATCTTTCTCCTCGGAAGTGTGCAAGTGTGCAATAAGTTGGAGCTTACGATGACTTAAGGGCTGTGAACTTGCTGACATGTGCTGGCTGCCAGGACAGGATCAGTCCACAGGAAGAGAACAAAACTAGCTCTCTCTCTCTCTCTCTCTCTCTCTCTCTCTCTCTCTCTCTCTCTCTCTCTCCCCTTTTCCTCTTCCTTCTCCTCCCCCTCTCCTTCCTCCTCTCTCTCTTTCCTGGAATCAGTTCTTCTGCCATTGGAAGCTCCTGAGACTTTGTTAACCCATGTTTGCTAGAGTCCTTCATTAACCTTATGGATAAGCCTGCTAGTTAAAATAAAATAGTGCCCTGTTTAGGTCATCAGTTCGTCTAGTTTCTGAATTATATTATATAACTATATTTTTATTTAAACAAGTTTATTCTCATGGCCATATTGAATCTGCTCAATGTTCAATGAATCTTGTTTTTTGGTCTCTAGCCAAAAGGAGTCAAAACCAGACCAAGGTTTGCTAATAGAATGGAAGGACAAACTAGAAGTTTTACATTTCAATAGAGATGCTCGTCTCTGCCAAAACCATTGTCAAAAGACAGTAGCTTCACTGAAATATGACTGAGAGGATGTTTTTCTCACCAGTGATTGAAGTTTAAATTCCAAGTACTCACCATTTATCTTTGTACAGAGTATCAGCCCAACCTCTCTCTTTGCTAGGAAGAATTTGGAGTTATAGTTTGTTGTAAACTGCATCCTGCCCGACCAACCTTTGGAACCCATTAAAATGTTAATACATACAAGTTAGTCTCTGAGAAATGGAGGCCCTAATAGGGATTTTCTTGGGGCCAAATAGGGGTTGTCATAATGCCCTATGGGAGTAATTTATCCAAAAACCAATTCTGATTCCTTAATGCAGTGGAATACTTTCTACAAGAGCAAACCTGCTAAGGAGACACAAGCTAAGTTATGAAGGCATAATTTAAATTATGACTCTTCAGTAAGGGAACCTGCAGTATGAGTAGACTTGATATCATATGGAACTCTCAGCTATTTGAAATTATATAACTATTATATGGCTGGAGTATTACTAAACATGAATATTTCAATTACAAGTTCAAGTGACACCCCTTCCTCAAATATTGTTCCCATTCTCATCCCTCTCGGCATCAGTGTTTCAATACTGAGAGCGACCCAGGCTTCTCAGAATTCTTGACTATCTTCCAGGGCAACCAGCTAAAACAAAAGCCCGTTCATTAGTCAACATCTCTTCCAGAGGAAGGAAAAAGTGTGTTTTCCAAAGATGACTTTCAGTTTTCTCAAATAATAATTACTCTAGAAAAAAATTGCTTTTTTTTTTTTTTTAGAAAATTACTGGATGCTTTGTTGTTCTATAACTCTTAATCCTGAAGAACAGGCTAGTCCTCAGCTTACTAGCCAGCCCAGGACCAGTCTCTTAATGGAAGCCCAGGGCTCCATGACTCTTCTAAGACAGACGTTCTGGGAACCTGCATAGAGCTTACTCCTAACTGCCTAGCCTAGAATGCATCCCTTCATACTTTTTAAGACCTGTTTCCTCCTCTTCAAAATTAAAATGAACTAGAGACTCTTGTAAGTGGTTTCTATTAAATGCCATAGATGATAAGTCATTGTCCTTGGGCATTCAATTCTTGCTTGATATGGCTGTTACCCATTTAAATGATTCAAGGAGCTATAATCTACTCAGCTTCCACTGAATGTTCAACACAACACTTAGGTTGAAATAAAGTAGTAGACACTGAATGTGAATTCAGGGATTCCCAGTTTGGGTGGGGGAAATGAGTCTGAAGTCATATGACATACCCAAGCAGTGTGTGCCAGTCGCTACCTACATTAGTCCCTCACTGCTCCAAGGCAGGTTTTGAAGGCTTCCCTCCTAACAACTTAGCCTTTCTGCACCTACCATCAGTGAGACAAGTTCAGCAACAAACCAGAGGACATTGCCTCACAGGTTTGACCCTCACTTGGGTATCATGAGCATCCTCCCAAGACACATGGCCCTGTGCAGTGCCTGTCTTCACTCAAACACTGAATACAGGCCAGATGATGATTGTTCCTACTTATTGTTCCTATGAACCATCTCTGTTATCAAACAGGCTAAGGTATTCTATCCATATCTCACAAATGCAGTTGCTTAAGCACAAAGCATATCTAGATATAACAGCAAGGGGCCGGAGTTGGGTCAGTTTCTATTGTCCCCTCCAGCTACCTTACATCTCTAGGCCCAAGAGTGTTCTTGTGATTTCATGCATTAGTTCAAACAGTAACAATAATGGCAACATAGCTTGAGTAACACAAGTATTCAGGGTTTAGGGAAAAAAAAACCTATAAGGGATCTTGAACTGATGTAAATATTCAAAACCAAGACTATTGTATACCTCGAAAGGGAATGTTTTCAAAAAACTGAGTGTTTTCATAGCTTTGTCCCCAAGTTCTTCTGAGAATTATGTTGCTGATGGTGAACATTTGTGGTAGAAATGCACAAAGACTCATAGCAAAACAGGCAGAAATAAAAAAACACAAAAGTGGTGTAAATGACACAGGCATATTGGAAGGCAGCCAAGTTTGATTAAAGAGACTTGCTACTGTTTGGGCAGAAATAAGGCTGATGTTTGCCTTGGGCTCCTCCTAATGTGTCACACGATGACGACGCTGTTTCAGGCTGGAAAATACTTTAGCAGGCAGTTTCCAGTGTGCAAGCTCCCAGCCCCAACTTGGGTGGAAGTAAGGAGGAGTGATGTTTGCAGAGCCACTTCCAAGCTAATAGCATTTACAGCCTCCGTTAAGTCTGGGGAGGACATGTGGTGGAGTGGAGCGGCCATCCTGACATGCAAAGATCTCTGGGGAAGACAGGCCTCTATGAAATTACCCTAACAATGGAGAGTGTCTCTGGGGGCCAGCTCATTGGCTAGATCATCATACCCCCACATTGCCTAACTCCGTGTCATAGCGGCTTCGTGAGCTGGAGTGGGTGCGCCCATGACATTTCTTCCACTGAATATGTAATACTTAGAGGACCTCCCCCAACCCCCCCCCCCCCCCGACCTCCAAGCCACAGCAGGAAGTAAGATGAAACAGGAGCAGACAACAGATGCAAGCCTCACACACGGCTAGGTTTCCTCACGCACTAGCAGAAAGCACCCGCTTCCAGAGCTGACTGTCCGCGAAGCCTTTTGAATGCAAAGTGTGTCCCAAAATGGGAAAATTAATATGGAAAAAGTTAAGTTCTAATGAGCAGGATGGTATTCTAATCAGGGTCCTTGGAACAGGGAATTCTTCTTTCCAAGACTGCGTTTCTTATTTAGTCACTACATTCAAGTGCAATGTTGTTTAATGCTCTAATGTGAATAGAAAAATCTTTTAAAAATCACATATTATCATTTTTCTAATACAGTCTATTTATTCAGGGGTAAAACAGAACTGATGCATTAAATGTTAACATAAAGTTTATGCTCATTTAAACCTAGATTTGCAGATTCTCAGGTCGGTAATGAATATAAATATCGACTTCACAATAGGTATTCCTCTCCAGGAACTCTGCATTGAACATCTTACATTTTAACACTTTGGGGGATGTCCAACCTTTGACAATGTCCAATATGACACCGTCAATTGCAATTGTACTGGACCACACTCACAGGGATCCTGAGCCACGTGTGGTCCAAACACCACAGGCTGGACACACGCGGATCTAAGAGAAACCTGTATTGTATTTTCTAGGATGAATCATTGCACCTAACAGTTTTAGAGCTGGGTTTCCTTCAAGCAAGCTGGAAACGAATAAAGACAAGGCAGCTACTGGCCTTCCCATCTCCTTGGCCTGAGAAACAAGAAGCCCATTCCTAGGTACACAGCTGCCAGATCACCCCAGGGCTAGCTGCCACCTACCTTCTCCTCCAGGGCTTCTTCTTTCAGCCTGAGAGCTACTTCCCAAGAAAGTTCTATGGTACATGAACCTTGTGAGGAAACCACCCATCCTCCTGCTACATCTGCCTTCTCAGGTTTTTATCCTTCATGCTGAAAGCTTGCAGTCAGACAAAAAAACGGACCCTCCATTCCCAGAGGATCAGGTTCACTGGGTGGCTTTCGAAGTCCCTGTGACAACCCCAGAACAGATATCTGCTTGGCACGTGGGCACCCAGCATTGAACAAACATGTTTTGTTTTGTTTTTCAGTCCTGTGTTTTTTGTCTCAGTAAAACTCCCACATTGAGCCTTTTCTCTCATTCTCAACTGACAAGAGCTTCTGTCACCTCCATTGACAAGTCTCCGGTCTGAAGATCCCATGAGTAGGCCAGGCTATGATCACTGTTCTCAGCTCTTGAGCCCATAGATGTTTACAGGGGACAAGCCACTTCTGTGTGATTCGAGGCATTGCTAATTAAAACCTGCTACCTTCCTAAGGGCAGATAGAGTCTCCTCCCAAACAACCTATGTCTGTCCCATTAGCACTAATGGGAGTAACACAAGTGCATCAAGAGGAGAATGGTCCCCTTGGGTCTTTGAACTTAAGTCTACTTCAAAACTGAAACCGATATATACAATGGTATCATTGATGCCATTAAAAATCATTATGGTTTACTGTTACTTTTATAAAAAGTAACTGTAAGCTTCATGAAATACAGTTGGCTCCTGGGAGTTGTGCGTTATTAGACTGAGACTGGACAGAATAAAATGAACCGCACTGTAATACTTAAAAAAATTATATTTTGTTCAAGGGAATTTATCAGATCCTGCCAAGCTTAGGCAAGAGTCTGTGTTCACTAAGACAGTGCATTTGGGTTGATATTAAAAGCATGTGTACCATTCAGGAAGTGATCCAGTAAGGGATGCAACTCAGTGTCTGTGTTTACAGTGGTGCCTCAGTGGGCTGCTATAAAATGCCGTCACCTTGTGTTTCTATAAGACCTTTCGTTTGCATAGTCCTAAATGGTTTACAGCCATTATGTAGCCGATGCACTGACTGTTTCAGAGGGAGAAAGGAGAGGGTATTTCTTCCCCTAAACTGTTGAACTGAGGCTTAGAAGACAGTATGGAGCTCAAGGTGAGGGATGAGTTAAAACAAAGGATTGGGTAACCCACTTGGCATTGCCAGTCTGAGGAATTAAAGCACTGGGGAGCCAGGGTCTGTAGAATTAGCTGTTGCATACACTGTCCTATTAGGCAGCTGAGTGTGAGTGACAGCCTGTATTTGTGACCTCATTAGTCATGTGACCATGAGTACATTTAACTTTTTTTTCTTATGCAAGATGGAGACCACAAAGCAGTATCTCATGTGGTTATTGCAAAGATTAAATGACTTAATATGTATACGCATGGTTTGAATAGTGTCCGGCCCAGAATACGCACTTAGTAAATGTTAGTCACCATATTAACCTTTAAGCCCAGCCGTGGCTGTGTGATCCATGGGAAAACAGCAGGGATGGGCATGGAGGGGGTAGGGAAGAACTGGAGTGCAGAGAAAACCGCATTCCTCACTCCAATCTTCTCAAAGGCAGTTCCATGTTACCCTACTCATGGACAAACTTCTTTGGCTCTCTAAAACAAAAGTTCCTGGAGAAACACGATGCACAGTCCAGGTGTTTATGGGACACATACCACACTCTCCCTGACTACCTGTTCTGAGGAAGGAGAGAAAGGCTGTGTTCTCTGGACGCTCCAGAACAGGGAGACTAAAGGCCCAGTTTGGTGCCTCTACCATGATCTGGAGGCAGCTTGTACCTCAGGGCTTTACTTCTGCCACATGCATAGTTAGCCATGGACCCCCTTTCCCTACTGATAAATTGTTTCTGCAGCTTCAAGTGTCACATGAACTAAAACGTCCAAGGAACAATGCTTTCTCTGTAAATACCACAGTTCTGAATCTGCAGAAGGCTGCAATATGCCCCAAACCCAAACACCTCTTTCTACTGTCTTTCTGTGTACAGGGCTCCCCATCTAGCCATTGAACAGGAAAAGGGGTACCAATGAAGAACTCCTTCTATCTGTTAAAAATACCTTTATTCCAGAGGAAGTTCCTTTCCTCTGGAATCCCCGGCACCCTCTTTCTTAACACATGTCACATTTCAGTGAAATCATCTATGGCTCTCTCCACTGGACTGTAAACCTGTAGAATAGACAGCATATTTTATCTTTATACTAGCATGGTGTCAATATTAGTGGACACCCAAATATTTATGAAATACAAAACTTCTGGGCAAATGAGTTTGGCAAATCGTTTCTTAGAGCAACAAGTCTTAAAAGCATTCTCACAGTTAACTCATGTTCACATGCTACAGATCCGTCCCTCCGTGTTCTTGGAGGAGGTGATTTGATTTGCTTCAAAGTTGCCTTCCGATTCCTTAGCTTTGAAGCAATTACATAAATGCTAAATTGGACATTTTTTTTTATTTTTAAATGTCAGTAATAATAAACCAAGCCTAGATTTGCTTTTTAAATGTAATGAAAGTAAAATTAGACTACCAGATCAATTTCACAGATTATTTTTTTTATATATATATATCTTGGGATTTAAGCAGACTAACAAAAACTGTGGTCCCCAGAAAGCTTAGTGTTCAAAAGCACCAGCTTAATAAGTTTTTTCTTATATCTATTTAGCATCTCAATAAACCTTATCAACCTTCTTTCGTTCCACTGGCAATTTTCTGACCTCCAAACTGAAGCCTGGAGCCCTGAATTCCGCTCATGGGTGAGTAATCACAGCGAAGCCCGTAGCAGAACCTATCCCCGCACCACAGATACATCATCTTCAGCATTGTAAATCAAAGCCTCAAAAAGCATCATTTAGCCTGCAGCTAAAATTGCTTGTTTATCAGATGGTGCCTGGTTTAACGGGAAGCAGCCCCTTGTAAATCTCTGGGACCTTTTACAGCGTATACTTAAGCAAGCACATCGGCTCCTGGGAGGCTTTCTGAGAGCTTTAATGACTGTGGGCTGCTAAAAGATCCAGGCCTTGGTTTAGCTAAAGTGGCCATGGGTACAGTTTGGCTCCATTTTGTAAACTCACAAAGATAAGGCGTCTGCCGTCTCCAAAGGGAGATCGAGCATTTGTTTCCTGGGGGAATCTTTATATCCAAAGTGTTAATGTTCTTGTGGCTTTGGATATTTTGACCTTTCGTCTGCTAACTTTTGATTTACTGAGGGAGAGAGTTCTTCCTCTCAGCTTTATGGCCACTCAGGAAAGACAGTGAAATGCACGTGACTCTGCAAACTTACATGGGAAAATATGAACGCCGCACATATCACAGACACTGCGGCACTGCAGTTACACCCAATACTTCTTTGCTGGGGCAGTTAATACGAATCTGTAAAGTGGGGACTCTGCTGGAGGCTTGCTCACCTCTGCACTATCCTTCTCAGAAAGAGAACAGTTTCTAAATTCTGGCCGTGTAGCCAGAGGTAGCAGAGGGAAATTGTCCACCGAATTCCCGAATTCCCACTGGTTTCAAAATGTAACTGTTTGCTAAAGTCATGAATAGCTTATTGACTAAACATGCCACCAAGGGCCTAGGCAGCCCACCAGCTAGCCACTCTTCTAATGGATGATACAAGAGCTGGGTGCAATTCACTAATTAAAGAAGTCTTTTGCACGTTCTTTCGTACATACCTTCTCTCTGATACGAGTTAATTAAAGTCTTCTTAACACCCTCCCCTGACGTGGAAGTAGTTCCCTGGAGAAGCAGGGCTAAAGCAAAGCATAATTCAGAGGGTTCATCTCTGGTTTCCAGGCAATAATAAATTGTTTCCGCGTTAAGTTATAGCTATCAGGTCTGAGTTTCAAACACAGCCTTTGACCCCTAACACTATCCCTTTTCTTGATAAGATGTTTGCCTCCATTCCAGGCTAAGTGTTTTGTTTTGACGGTTTTAACTGTGGTTGTGAGTACGTTCACTACTCTCTAAGCAAGCTGTGGGAAAGCTGCTCTCCACTTGGCTTCGTGTTGATGGCAGGCATTCAAGCTGGGGACTCCTGATGATAAGTATACAACACTTACCATAAAAGCTAACAATATGTGCACCTGTTGCAACCCGCTGAAATCACAAGCTGGTGCAACACTTGTGAAATAAAGCTTAGATGACTTGCACGCTCCCTGCAAATAGACTGTAGACAAACCCAGCACTGAGAGGCACTCTGTAATACCCAAGCAAATTAGAAGGCAGATGATGTTGCTAAGTCCCTGAATGCTTTCTTAAAGGGAGAGCGCTCTCTTCCCTTGTCTGTTTGGTAACCACACTTTCAGATGCCTGTCTTATAGTCCCCGTAATCGTAAGGCATCATAAAGGGACCCTCTCAGGCCATACTGACATCACACAAAATTTAGTTTGCTCATTCATGCTCATTCATTCCTTAATTCACTCATGGAATAGTTTCTCTGGTCTCAAAGAAGTACACAATCTTGTAAGTGTCTGTCAGCCTTTGGTCACTGTGAAACAATGAACGTAAAAGAGAAAACGTCTCTGGTGACTCTCATTGAGGAGGTTAGTTGGCCCGTTGCTTTCAAGTCTATGAACACTGTCCATGACAGTGGGAGCTCATGGTGGGGAAGGTATTGCTCACTTCATGGAAGCCAGGGAGCCAAAGACCATTCCCCCAATATTTCCCTCAAGGATGTGCACCACCTGCAGCTAAATTCCATTCCTCAAAGCTTCACCCTCTTCCCAGAGCACCACCTGACAACCAAGCTTTTAACACTCGAGCCTTTGGGAGACATTCTCAACCCAAACTTTAGCAGTACAGGATCGCATTCATCAATGAAAATAACAAAAGTGTAAAGCTGCAATGGGACAAGAGCTTCAAAGGAGGCATCCAGAATACTTAGCAGAATGTCTGAAAAGAAGAAGGAGTCCACCTACCTTGAAAAATCGGAAACAACTCACCCACGGAGATGGCACTTGGGCCAGGGAGAAAAGTCAGAAGGTAATTTTCGGCAAATGGTAATTCTCTCTAATGTAGAACAACATGTTCCAAGGTCACTAAAGGAGAGGACTCTGAGGAGGTCAGTCTAACCGAATGGAAGACGATAAAGAGGAGCCTGGTGCAATTTAAGCCTGGGCCTTATGACCCTCCTCGGTTTATACCCAAATGCTTTGTGCTCTTCTTCTGAGCCGTGGGAATCACTGAAGGGTGCTAAGTAGAAGCTAATGCAATCAAGGCTGCATTTTGAAAAGGCTTCAGTCTGCCAGGTAGAAAGAGATTGGAGATCACTAGGTCTTATTAAGAGGGAAATGTACATTTTCAGGCACGAGACAATGAGAGTAGAGTCAAAGGTGGCAATGATGGTGGGGTCTCTGGTAACGCAGTCAGATTTGAGAAATATTCAAAGGTAAAAATCAAGTAAATTTAGTGATCTGATATTTAAGATGCAGAAAGAGAGACACACTGAGCATTGCTCCTAAGCATCTTTTATATAACTGAATGGCTGGAGATATGAATTAGTATCCTAGGCCAGGCTGACAAAAACAAACAAACAAACAAACAACAAAAACAAAACAAAACAAAACAAAAAGAAAACAGGGCAGGGAACAGAGATATGGTAGATTGTAGATGGCTCCAAAGCATCTGGGGACATCAGGTAGGCAACTTGGTAAAATAGCCTAGAGCTCCCAGAGTCATACATAAGGAGCTGGGCAGTGATGCCATGTGTATTTCAGTGTTTTCCAGTGTTGCCATAACAAACCAACACACACATAGCGGCTTAAACAGCAGAGAATTGCTTTTTCATTGTTCTTGAGGCTTGAAGTTCAAAATCAAGTGCTTTAGAGTTACCTCTTCCCAGAGACCGTGGAAAGAGTAGTTCCTTGTGTTTCCAGCTTCTGTTGGCACCTGTGATCCTAGATATTGCTGGTCTCATGGCCAACCCACTCCAGCCTGCCTATGTCCTCCTTGTCTCTGTGTCTCCCTCTCTCTTGTCCCTTCTAGGATCCTTGTCATTATTTCCAAGACCCACACATACAACCCAGAAGGGCCTCATCTAGGGGCCCTTTCTGTTAATACAGCTGCAAACACTCTTTTGCCAAACAAGGTCATGGTCATTGGACCTGAAGGTTGGAATGTAGACATATGTTTTGGGGAGTTACTCTTTCAAGACACCACAGCATGCATTTGTCACATGGGTGAAATCACCCAAAGAGACCAAAAGAAAGAAAATAGCTTTAAATTGTGCCTGGAGGGACTATGATACTTAATCAGTTTGCTGTGTAGGAAACCACTACATGGCAACCATGTCCCTTGGAGTCTGAGATAGTTATCAATTAGAAACCCCAATCTTCCCATAGCCCATCATTCTCCTCCATTGTTCCTTGCTTTTATACACTCTCCAACAACCTGTTTTCTCAAGTTTTTCTGCCCAGCACAGTTAGAATGTAATTAGCTCTCTTGGGACAGGAGCAATGGCTTAGTGGTCTCTTCCAGAAGACCTGAGTTTGGTTCCTAAAACCCATGTTGGGTAACTCACAACTTGCTGTAACTCCAAGTTCCAGAAGACCTGATGCCTTCTTTTGACCTCCATTGACACCTGCACACATGTGGCACACATATACACACACACTTAAATAAAATTTAACATGCTCATTAATTACTTTCTAAAATGTTATACATATGTCAAATTGTGTGTGTGTGTGTGTGTGTGTGTGTTGATGCTTTGTGTTTTTATTTCCCTTATACTTCCCTTCAGAGCATTGACTATAGCACTTATTGATAAGACAGTATTAGCTTTCTATTATTAATTTTCTAGTATTTCTAGCAATCTATAAACTTTGTGATCTAGAACAATAATTTATTTTCTTACATTACCGATCTTAGAAGCCCAACACAGGCCACAATGCACGAGGATGAGTGTATGGGCAAAGCTTTGTTCCTTCCTGGAGGCTCTGGAGAAATCCACGTCTTTCGCTTTTCTCCTTTGTCACATCTCCCTGCACTCCTTGCCTCATGGCCCCACTCCTGCTTCAAAACCAACAACAGCAAGTTCTGTGCACATCTCATCATTCTGGCCCCTCTTCTTCCTCTTCCCTTTTTAACCTGTGGTGGCGTTAGATGCACCCAGATGATCCAGGCAAGCTCCTTGTGTTAGTTATCTTTGGTGTTTGAATGAAGACTGGAGTGGAATCTGATAGACATCTGTCCTTCACCGTCTCAGAAAATCCCACACATAGCCCCTTGGTAGCACACAGGAAACTGCTCAGTCAACCTGTCCGCCACTGAAGGAAGGCGCCCTCTTATATATGTGTCCCTACTCTCTGTTCCAGGAGAAGACTTGGAAGGGATTCCAAGTCCAACATTAGTCCTCAAAAATAGTAACTTAATATCTGCTTATGTTAAACAATGTCAGTTTAACAAGCTACCTATAAATGTAGGCCTTTCCATTCTAAAAGCTGATGCTGTTTTAAGAATACTGCATCCAAAGTATGGTGAGTAGCACACTGTTACAAGGTGGCACAGAACCCATGTTTTGTCATTTATTGTGTTAACTAGAGTGCCTACTTCTGCTACTGTGTTTGACTCTATTCACCTAGAATGAGCAAGACATACACAAGCAAAGACGTCTTCTTCGACATTTACTCTGTGCCTAGAATTATCTAACAAACAGATGGCCTCTTCTGGTTGAGCTAAGCTGGGGAGACAAGGCTACCCCACAGTAAAGCTCTGAGGTGAATGAAACATGTGAACACTACGCACAGTGCTAGATAGGTAAGTCACCATTGTGACAGTGCCTCTACAAAATGACCAAGTACCATTCAGGTAAATAAAAGTTTATTTATGAACAAATAATGTGGAGGATCCTGAAGACAGCAAGGAGAGATCTGCTTGACTGGTTAGGGTCTTGTCGTCATTCTTCATCCTGACGAGATAAGAAGGACATATCATGATACTTTTCTATATTCATTCCTAAATGGAAGCACTCTAGATAAAGTGAACTCAGAACTCAACAGTTAGGTGAAAGCGCTGCTGAGAAGACTTTGAACACACTAACTAACATGAGTAGACTTTTTCACAGCCTGTGTACAAATTAGTACCATGCTTCTTACACATTCCTGTAGGTATATATTGTCATGGTGTTTTTGTTTTGTTTTGTTTTTGTCAACTTGATGCAAGGTAAAATTATTTGGTAAAGGAATTTCAACTGAGGTAATACCTCCAACCAGATTGTGCGGATAGGCAAGTCTGAAAGGCATTTTGGGGCTCACACCACTGTGGGTCCACCCCTGGGCAGGTGGTCTTGAGGCATATAAGAAAGCAAGTTAAACAAACCAGGGGGAGCAAGCCAGTCAACAGCACGCCTCCATGGCCTCTGCATCATTCCTGCCTCCGGGTTCCTGCCTTGAGTCCCTCTACAGACTTCCTTTGATGTTGGACTATGATGCGAAAGCCTAAGTCAAATAAACCAAACAAAGCAATTCCCCAAGTTGCTTCTGGTAGTGGTGTTTTATCCTGGCATGAGACACCCTAACAAACTGTGCTTGAAACTTTATTTTAACTTGACACAAACTAGAGTTATGTGAAAGAAGAGAACCTCAATCGAAAAAAAAAAAAAAATGCCTCCATAAGATCAAGTTGTAGGGCTTTTTCCTAATTAGTGATTTGTAGGTGTAGATTTTTCAAATGGTACTTTAATTAGGGGTCTTTAGTGCTTTAACCTCTCTTCTAGCCCACAGACAAAAGGTCTGAGAGAAAGATGGTAAATAGGACAAAGTAGGTCGTGGACCTTTTAGAAGTACTTCTCTGGGGGCGATTCCAATCTTCATTATCAGAATATCAGCAGTCCAACCCAATAGCAAACACCAAACACAAACCAGAAGTAGTGACTTGATCCAGCAGAAACTGTGAGACTCTGCCAAACCGGCGGAGTCAGAGGATTCGGCAAGAATCACTGAGAATACCATGAGGAGTTCTTTGGCACATTTCTCTCTACAAAGTCACAAGTGAAGAGCAAGCGAGTCCTCTCACCTCACTATTTATTCAATGGGTTCCATTTAAACTCTTTCCAAACATCACATGCCCTTTTAAGTATCCATCTCAGCAAAACATCCTCTCACAAGACAGCTTCCAGAAAAACATCATGTGACACAACTGAGTCTCCAAAGAAACCAGAAATTTACCCTTTAGTGATTGGTGGAGCAGGCCCCAGTCCTTTGTGAGTGGTGTCATCTCTGGGCTGGTGATCCTGGGTTCTTTAAGAAAACAGGGGGTTGGGAATTTAACTCAGTGGTAGAGCGCTTGCCTAGCAAGCCCAAGGCCCTGGGTTTGGTTCTCAGCTCTGGGGAAAAAAAGACAAAATAAAGAAAACAGGCTGAGCAAGCCAATAAACAACACCCCTCCATGGCCCTCCATGGCCTCTGCATCAGCTTCTGTCTCCAGGTTCCTTCCTCATTTAAGTTCCTGGCCTGGCCTCCTTTGGTGATGAACAGCAAAAGGAAAATGTAAACCAAATAACTCATTTCCTCGCCAACTAGACTTTGGTCATGATGTGTCATCACAGCAGTAGTAACCCTAAGACAGACAGATAAACAGCAGACACACACATACGCACACACACACACACACACACACACACACACACACACTTTTAGATTAGCATTTTTAAAAAGCTTAAAGGTAAAAAAAAAAAAAAAAACACATTCAGACAAAAGCCCTAGAAAGCCACTATCCCCCTGTGATACCAGTATCTAAAGCAACATAACCGCCCTTGGGGGTATCACTGTGTGTATGTACATATGCAAAGGGGTGTACACACATGCAGCAGGGAGGTTAGAAACTCATATAACCTTATCAGAAAAGCATATTCCGAACCTTTCCCAGCTATGCCATGCCCAGTGACTGCCAGAGGAAGGTATAGCATTGGCACAGAGGCTGTTAGCTTCCAGGGTTATCTGGCGAACCCGTAGCTGGTTCCAAGGAGGACGTCAGAACTGGTAGGAAAGCTGGTGATGGTAGTGAGGGCTGACAATGTCTACTTTTTGGCTTTGAAGCTTTCCAGAATCAACACATTTTCTCTTGTCTGGCACTTTTGGCTTCGTAAAATCCCCAGTGGCAAGATACTATGTTTTAAAGCACAATAGATCACCCTGCACGGCGACTGCTTGATGACTGGAGAGTTCTCGTGGCTGCCTCAATTGAATGGGGTTTATGAGTCATTACTGGCTCACAAAAGAACCACCCATCTGTGCACACTGGGGAAAAAGAGGCTCACTGAAGAGTGCTGATGCGGACTGATGCCCAGTCATGGGGCTTTCTGTGACAGCTGAGCCAAAGCCCAGAGTCGTCAACTCTATCTCAGCTTTCCAGCACCGAGATTATTCCATGATGTTCTAAAGCAGTTTGAGGCAGGTTGGCGGTGCTAGTGCTTGAATTCAATCTAAAAGCCATCTATCCACCACTTCTGTGCCAGTGGCACCTCGCATTGTATGATAATCCTGTTGGCCAGGATTTTCAACCTACTTCCAGAATGGTCTGATGATCACAGAATAATCCATCACACCCACTACAGGGATTAAAATGCCTGGTGTACAGATAGAAGCTGTAGAGATGTTTAAGGGAGCAGGAGTACCTAACATTCGTCAAACACATACTTTGTGCCAGAAATTGGGCTAAGTGCTCTAACTTATTCAATCAATTCTTGGAGTAATTGCAGAAAATAGTTTCTATATTATGATTATCCCCATTTTACAGAACAAAAAAACTAAGTATTTTCTCTAAAAAGCTTACTCATCTTATCCCATTTCCCACTCTTATCGAAAAAGTCATCCCTCTTCCCTAAAGGTACCAGGTTAAAGAAAGAAGAGGAAGAATTTGAATCCCAGAGTACACACACTAACCATGGTGGTTAACATCCAATGGTAACTTGACAGGCTCTACAATCATCTAGGAGAAAAGTCTTTGGACTTGGCTATGAGATATTATCTATATTAGGCTAATTGACACGAACAGATACACCCTAAATGTGGATGGAACCATTCTATGGGCTGGGGAATCCTAAACCGAATCAAAAGGAGAAAATGAGCTAGCATCCATCTGTCTCTAATTCCAACTGTGGATACAGTGTGAGTGACCAGCCACCTGACCTCCTGTTGCTCTGACTCCCCTATTAGGATGGACTGTAACCGTGACCTGTAAGCCCAGATAAACCCTGTTCCTTAACGTTGCTTTTGGCACTGTATTCTGTCACAGTAATGAGAAATAACTAATACATGCACTCTGATCTAATAGGTTTCTATTGATGTGAAAAACACCAAAGACCAGATTCAACATGGGGAATAAAGGATTTATTTCATCTTATACTTCCAAATGACAGCCCATCGCAGAAGAAAGTCAAAGCAGGAGCCTGAGTCAGGGGTCTGGAGGCAGGAACTGAAGCAGAACCATGGAGGGGTGCTGTTTCCTGACTTGCCCACGCAGGGCTTTCTCAGCATGCTGTCTTATATAACCTAAGCCCACCTCCCAGGCTTGGCACCACTCACAGTGGACTGGGCTCTCCCACACTAATCAACAAGCAATAAAATGACTTCACAGCCTTGGTACAGTCCAACATAATGGAGAAAATTCTTCAGTTGAGATTCTCTCTTCCCAGATATGTCTAGGTCTGTGTCAAGTTGACAGAAACTAGCCAGAATACTGTTGTAACATTGGTGGAAGCAGAAAATCCGGGCTGTAAACACTGGCTCATAGCTTTATCCCCAACCACTGTAATGAGTATGTACAGGGTATGTGTAGGGGGGTGCAAAGTCACATGGCTCCTGAACACAGGACTCTATTATATTTAGACTAGATATGCTATAGAATACCATTCAAAAGTCATGGGACAGGAGCAAGCTGGATTTGGAATTCAGCAAGTTAGGCTTGAGATTCAGCAATGCAGTTTCATGAGTTAGAAAAAGAAACTATATCTGGCTCAATCTAGTCTCGTCCCATAGTAAAAGCACTGTTCACTGTTAAGAAGAATGTTGTCTGTGTGTTTCTGATTCATTAACACACAACTCAGCCCCATCTTGGTCTGAACACACTGTCATCCAGAATGTCTTCTAAAAGCATTCCGAAAGCCTTTGTGTGTTTCTTCAAGTCATGCCAAGAGTAAATGGAACTAGATCATCTTAAAACGTTAAACTTAGAAACCAAAGTGTCTGAAGAGGCCAAGAGGACACTGTGCACTGTAGAAAGGACCCATCCAAAACTCTGAGTGTGGAGTCTTAGAAACTTAGCTGAGGATGAGCCTCATTACAGTTCAAAGGCAGAGTCTTACCTGAAAGGCTCCTTATAGAGCCAGGGCTTGCGCTCCTTGTCCTCTACACAAACATCACAAATACTTCACAGTGTAAGGAGTCATGATCAGTGGGTGATGGAGTTGGGATTTTCATGATCGAATCTAAAGTTTGTTTGAATATACATCTCAGATATTGAGAGAATCCAAGAAGGTGGTATGTCTTTGATGGGAGGACTGAACTAAATGAGCCACTCACTCATGTGTTCCTCCTGACAGTCACATTTAAAATACTCCCAGACCCCTCTCGGGTACCATGCAGTGTCAATTCTCATCTGCACTGTGTTCTGGAACCTGTAGTATGTCTAAAGCTATCTGTCTATCTGCTCAGGAAAGAAGAAACTGAGTAGCCTGAGGAAGTCTTTGGGGTCCCAGAGAGCCAAAGCAATATCAAACCTGAGTGCTCTGTGACTAGTGTGGCCCTGTTGAGTTTCTCCCTGTGGGAGGCTGAAGTTTTTAAACAGCCTTTAAGCAGGACAGTTCAAGTATTTCCACTGTTCCAGCGAGAGGCTCTCCAGATGTGAAGGCCTCCTCATACATTCAATCTGGATAGAGAGAAAGCACTAAAGACAATGGCTGTGTGTGTATATGTGTGCACTCGAACACACATGTGTAAAGACCACGAATCAACCTCATATGTTGTTCCTCAAACACTACCTGCTTTACACGGCCTCTCACTGGGAAATGAGATCTGCCAGTTTCACTGAGCTGGCTGGTTGGCAAGTCCCAAAGGGTCCACCTGTCCCTACTTCCCCAGCACTGGGGACTATAAGTGGCCACTACCATCCTGGTTTTTTATGTGAGTGTTGAGGGTTGATTTCAACTGAGCTCTCTCCTCAGCTTCTTATCTACAGTTTTTAATGAGAAATAATAAAGGTAGGGTATGTATTTTATGTAATCAATTAACAATTTACATGATGGTGAGGGCAGAGGCATAAAATGCCCCAATAACCTTCCAAACACACAGTGTTAATCAAACAATATCAGCCATGCAGACGGAAAGACAGAGCATGGATACCATGGAAGTGGGCTAATGTGTTGTTGATTATTGTTTTGTTGCTGCTGCTGCTGTTGTTGTTGTTGTTGTTTTAATTTTGAGACCTCTTGGCTATGTAGCACAAGCCAGTCTCAAAATTCACTATATAATCTAGACTGGCCTCAAACTCATGATCTTCCCCCATCAGCTTCCTGAGTCCTAGAATTACAGTCATCAGCCACCATTGTCATGTTAATTTGAATTTTTAAACAAAACCTTTAAAGGCATAAAATCTCTAAATTATTTTAAAAGGTATGTTTCTATTAAAAATTTTTAAGGCATACTTTTTTCTACTAGAAAGACAATCAAACCACTTTTTAATCAGGGACCACTGAAAAAAGTTCAACCACCATATTCATCTTTCTTTTGCAGGTATCTGGCTGCTAACCATGGTCCCCAGCTGGGACTTTGAACAGTAACCCCTCTCCATAGACCTTTCCTCCTTTAAAATTACTGTGTAAAAAAAACAGGCCAGCACAGGGCCCACCTGGAATAAAAACAGACAGGAATCTTTTTCCTTCTGACTCTCCAGATTTTAAAAGCACAGTTTCTTCCTCTAAGAATTGTTTAAGAAATGTTCAGGCTAGGTGGGGTAGAGCACACATCCACCATCAGGGTACTCTGAAGGCTGAGACTGCAGCACTGAGAGTTCAAAACCAACCTGAACACCAGAGCAAAACCCTACTTCAAAAAGCAGGTCAGCGAGGGAGAAAAAAAAAACCTTCTTGTGTTCTAAATGATAAATACAATCTCATGTGACAAAGGCTTTGGGGATGCTACTACACTCGATGGCCATGAACAAAGAGACCATGGCCTACAGCCTGTGTGGCATGATTTTGAGCTAAGTACATCATCTTTCATCTCTCTCACACTAATTATCTATTCCTGAGTATATAGGTTACTTTTCAATTGCTGTAACAACACACTCTGAAGAAGGCAACTTATAAAGGAATTTAACTGGCTACCGTTTCAAAGGCTTCATGTCCATCATTACAACGGTATGGGGGCAGAAACAGCTGAGAGCTCACATTTTGATCTGAAATTAGAAGGCAAAGAGGACACTGGAGATGATTCTTTTGAAACCTCAAAGCCTGCATCCAGTGACACACCTCCTGCAACAAAGCCACACCTCCTAATCCTTCCCAAACAGTTCCAACAACTGAGAGCCTGAGTGTTCAAGCAGATGAGTCTTTGGGCGCCGTTCACATTCAAACCGCCACACTGTGTAACAAATCACTCCAGCTTTGGCAGTCTGAGGCCATGTACACTTCTTGTCTTAGAGTCTCTGTGTGTGAGGAATCTAGTTCTGCTCAACTGGGTCCTCAACCTTGATATTTCTCACAAGACTCAGTCAAAGAACCAGCCAGACCTAGGGTGTCATTTGGGGGACCAAGAGAGGAAATCCCTACCACCGCCAAGCTTACTCCCATCCTGTTTCTTCCAAGGCTGTCAGGCTGACTTGGTTTAGAAGTAGACATTGCCAGCTTAAAGCCTGTGACACAGGTCTGTAGTTGTAGGCATCTTGCTGAGAATAGCCACGGTTTAAGGTATTAAAAAAAAAAAAAGTCTGCTTTGTGGAAAAAATAGTTGTAGTTGTTTACACACAGACCTTTGCCAATACAGTAATTTGTTTTGTAAGCTGGAAAGGGGGAGAATCTGACCCCAAGACATAAGTCAAGTCTTACATAGCCTAGCCACACAGTGGCATGCCATCACTATGGCTATGTCCTGTTATTACGAGCATGTCACTGAGCTAGGCCACATTTAAGGAGAAAGATGACACAAGGACTACTGGGTCTATCTCAGGCTATGACTATTATCACATCTCACATCCATAACAGATGGATGTCTGTGATCTCCATTTCACAGGACTGTCTCAGGAACTGAGTGTGCTCATCTGTACAGAGAATATGAATGCCTGGTACACAGTGAGTCTACAATTAATGTTAACTATCATTACCATTCATTTTATCTTTCTTTTGCTTACTGTGTCGTTACATGTTATAAGCCATCCCCTCCTAATTTCTGATAATACATAAAGTAGACACTGTAGGGAAAGTAACAAAGTCAGGCATGGCAGGCCCAGCTGGCCGGGTTACTACATGTCCATCCATATAGTCAATGCTCATACTACCCCAGCATTCAACTGAGAACTGGGAAGTGTCAACAAAAATGGGTGTGGAAGGCTTTCTGGTTAAAAACAGGAGGAATAACATGCTCCATGATGGAATTCTAGATCTTAAATATCTATAGTCATCTGTCAAAAGCAGCTACGTACTTAGTCTTTAAACAATGCACGTACTTTCTGTTTCCCAGCATCATCCTAACCATGATTTGATAAAAAATATCTAGAGAGGTCCAGCGAGATGGCTCATCAGGTAAAGGCACTTGCCACCAAAATGACCTGAATTCAATCCCCACAGGTCACATGGTGGAAGGAGAGAACCAACTCCCACTAGTGGGCCCCTGACCTCTACATGTGTAGCATATCACACACACATACACACACACACACACACACACACACACACACACACACCCCACTAAATAAACATAAAAATATATAAATTTTTTAAAAGTCCTAGGAGCCTATGACCTGCAGATTGCAGCTTGGCCTTCGCCCACAGTACATTTAGGAGACATGGATTCCTGATCATGATCCCACGTGGAGTGGAGTGATGGTTGTAATGTACTTATGCCTCATTTTAAGAAATTCCACTTTATAAAAGTCCAAGCCTTGAATTCTGTCATGTTTACACAGATAATAAGCATCCTTGTTTCCATGAGCAGGATTCAGGGTCAACTTCTCTCACACACTGTACTCCTCTAAGCATTTTATGAGACTAGAGAGTAGAGCAATGACTTTAGGGCCAAGAAGTAAAACCAAGTTCAGCATGCATACAAGTAACAATTAGATATTAAACAAAGAATTAGAAGCTTTTGTGTGCTCAGAGAAGGGACGCTTCTTCCAGCCGTGGAAGCACTAACAATGGACGCTCAGAAAGATGTTCAACCACCAAAGCAGCAGCCAATGATATATATTTGTGGAGAGTGTCACACGGAAAATGAGATAAAGTCGAGGGATCCAATCAGATGCAGAGAGTATGGATACAGAATCATGTACAAGAAAAGGACTAAGAGACTGGCAGGTTTTGATGCTCGATGAAATGGGGGAGTTCAGAAATATCTTCATTCATACATTTGCCTCATTGACGTTTCTCTTTAATGTATAGCGTTTGGCTTAGTTTACTTAATGACTACAGCTGTATGCCTATGATTTCATTTAGAAATGCAATTGTATGTTAATACTTTGTATAAAGGAAATTTTGGTTCAATAAAAAAAAAAACCCAAAGAATTAAATAAAGAAACCCCAAAGTCGTCATAAAGGGAATTTTCTTTTTTTGTCTCAATAGATACATAAGTTTGGCCCATTTCCTTTCCTTGTACAGGCCATGAAATCCTGAAGCAGAATCAGCCACGCTCCAGGCACTTTTGAAACCCTGACATTTTGTCTGATAGCAGCCGTAAGGCAAGCCTAGCCTGTGCTTGTTGAGTGACTAAATCATGAGATGCTTGACTGATGGGTTGTCATACTCATGTGTTGACCAGCAGAATGATGCTGTCCAAAAAGGTCAAAAGTGCTGATTTTTAAGTATGATCACTGTTCTCAAAATATGCATGTATCTGTTAGCTGATCAATAAATACAGATTTCAGCAAATAGCGCTATAATGTATAGTCATTCATATTCAAAGAAATGAACCTCAAGCCAAATCTCACATCATGTAGTCATTAGCTTCAACTGTATCATGGAACTAAAGGTAAAATGGAAGACTACAAAATTTACCAGAAGAAAACACTATAAAATTTTTATGTTTGCTTAGCTAAGGAACCCTTAGACGTGTCAAACAAAACAAGACCCATAAAAGAAAAAAAATGGACTTCAAGATTTAAAGCTTTGCTCATTGAAAATTAAAAGATAAATCACATACGTGACAAAGGCCTTTGCATTAGTTATTTTTTTCATTGTTGTATAGAATACTCTGCCAAAAAGCAGCTTAGGGAAGAACGGGTTTCTTTTGGCTTACATTTCCTTACAGTTCCACAGAGAGAGAAAAGAGAGTTCATAACACTAGGAAAGGCATGGCCACTGGAATATGAGGGTTATTCAGGAGATCAGGAAGCAGAGATATCATAGTTGATCTACAGACAGGAAGCAGAAAGAAAGGACAGGAAGTAAGGGTAAGCAATAATAACCTAAAAGCCTGGGGCCAGTGATGTGCTTCCTCCAGAAAGATTCCACCTCCTAAAGGTTCCATAATATTTCCAAATAGTTGCACCAACTGGGGACCAAGTGTTCAGATACATGAACTTCTGGGTACACTTCTCATTCAAACCATGGCAGACTTGGGCTCAAAATGTGGAAAAGGCTCTCAAAACTTAACAGTATGAAAACAGAACGATTGAAAATGGGCAAAAAGGCTCGAGCAATTACTTTACCAAAGGAGTCGTAAGTGCAAGTCAACAGGGTCAGCCCCTGGCATGCAAATTAAAGCCATGTTGAGAAACTTCTGCACATCTACTAACACGGCTGAGATTAATAGTACGCAGACAACACTGAGTGCAGGTGGAGACACAACTTCTGGGTCGCCCATCTATGCTGGTGGAGATGCAAATGGTGGTACCACTGTGGAAAACAGGCAACTCTTCATCAACTTAAACACGCACTCACTATGTAGTCTAGCAGGCTAGCCCTGAGGATAAAGAAGCATTTTCAAGGCTTCCAGGATCACAGCCCTGTCAAGTATAAGATGCGCAGTCTGGGAAAGGTCATTCTCCCTCTCTGAACCATGGTGCTCGTCCCACCATGACCTCATATTCTAATGACAGCAGTGGTGAATTTTCCCTCACCTTGCACAGTTTCCCCATCCTTTTCCCTCCCTGCTTATCTTTACAAGAGAAGGGACTCATACAAAACCATGGTTTTAATGGTTCCCTCACGCTCACATAAAGTTAGAGTAAATCCATCCTAAAATGAAAATTATAAAATCAGCCTGAGCAAAAAGAACCATATAATACTTCTCTATAGAAAATACGTAGGCTAGAATGTTGGTCTTCAAGCAATGGGAAATGACAGCTGTCAACATGCACTTCTAGAACCATCAAGGACGTCTTCAGACACAAAAGCAAAATGCAAAGACCTTCTCAGACAAACCAAGCTGGAAATTTTTTCTCACCACCAGTTCTGAAAAATGATGTGAGATAGAAATTTGGACTTAAAAGGGGAACAAATATATGGAAATACATATGAGTGATTTAAAAATTGGCAATGTATATGACATTTTGAATATGTACAGAATCAAAGTGTGACAGTAGCATCACGGTCTTAGTTAGAGCTCTATTGCTGTGAACAGATATCATGACGAAGTCAACTCTTTTAAAAGGAAAACATTTAACTGGGCCTGGCTTACACTTTCAGAGGTTTAGTCCATCATGGCAGGAAGCTTAGCAGCACACAGGCCAATATGGTGCTGGAGAAGCTGCTGAGATTTCTACATCTTGATCTGTCGGCAACAGGAGACTGTAAGCCATGCTGGGCATAGCTTGAGCATAGAAGACCTCAAAGCCCGCCTCCTCAGTGACACACTTCCTCCAACAAGGCCACACCTTCTCCAACCAAGCCACATCTCCTAATAGTGCCATTCGTTGTGGGCCAAGCTTTCAAACACATGAGTCTACAGGGGCCATACCTATTCAAACCACCACAAGTACTGAGGACAGTTGAGTACGAAGCAAGAAGTAGTATGTTGGGGAAACGGGTTAAGCAGGACCTGCAGAGGGTAGCAGATACCCTACTCTATCACTTTTGCCTTATTTACACCAGAAAGGGTCACTCACTGAACTCAGAGCTAGGCTGGTGGCCAGAAAGCCCAGGGACTCTTCCTGTCTCTGCCCTTCATGGCACTGGGATTACAGACCTGTGCAACCACATCAAACGTTTTACATGGATTCTGGGATCCAAACTCAGGTTTGCGTAACAAGCCTCCTGCTTGCTGAATCATCTCTCAAAACTTTCTGTTTTTCTTTTCTGAAAAAGGAAGTCCTACTTACCTCGTCTCCGGAAACACACACATGTTTGCTGTGGTGGTCTGCTGGGGCTTCTCTCTTCTTCAAGTTCAGCTAGGGACATTTTGGCATGAAGATCGCCTGAAAGCAGGACCCAGGCTTCCAAGCGGCCACTAGAACGTCCTGGCAAAGCTCCATGGGAGGTGGGAGGCTTGGAACCATTTTTCACCAGTTATTCACTGTGATGTTTATGGAGGGCTTGCTTTGCTACAGATGGTGGGAATACAGGAGGAACATCTCTGGCTGTCTTAGGATTCCCATTTAAATGTGTAGAGAGAAACAATCACCTAGCAACTAAATAAATGACCCAAATACTCACAGAGATGCATTGTATAAACACTAACAGACTAATAGAACCTAAATAAAAATTCCGTTAAGCAACATGCTTTCCTCCCCAGCCAATCTCCAAGCTTATGCTCTTACCATTTTCTCCTATTGTCTTTGTTTTTCTAATTTCTACAAGGAAACTAAACTTCTTCTTCTTCTTCTTCTTCTTCTTCTTCTTCTTCTTCTTCTTCTTCTTCTTCTTCTTCTTCTTCTTCTTTAATGAAGGAACCCTATGTTTGGAGCTACATTAACCAATTATTTTCTTCTTTATGATTATAATTCATTGGCCTTCAATAGTTTTAAACAAGGGCAGAAGCTGTAGTTCAGTGGTATAGTGTTTACCCAGCATGACCAAGGCCCTGGGTTCCAGTTCCAGCACTACATAACTGGGTGTGGGGGCACATGTCTATCATTCAGCACTTTGTGGGTGTCAGCAAGAGAATCAGGGATTCAAAGCCATCCTTGGCTACTTAGAGAATGCAAGGCCAGCCTGGGTTACATAAGACCTTGCCTCAAAGACACACAAACAAGCTTGTAAAAGCACTCTGGAACAACCCATCATTTCTCTTTCAGTGAAGGTGTGAGAAGACATGAAGAAACCCATGGGCTTCAGAATTATGGGACAGAGGAAGAGGAATGTTCCCGCTCCCTTGGGACATTTTTTTTCTTCACTCTTGGTACTGTGAGCATCAGTCAGTGACGCGGGTGGAAATCAGCACTCAGGTTAAACTGTACAGACGTCCCACCAACATCTCTACCCACCTCTGACTAACACAGTAATGTTGATTGTAACTAAAGGGAATTACTCAGTAAAATTTTCTTCTAAATCACCCCTGAAGATATGATCTAAGCTAACCACATAATGCTGATTAAAAGGTTGAGGTGAACCATAAGCAACTTGCTTTGGTTGCTAGTGGCAACAATTCTTTCGGATGCCCTAGGCTTCCATCTCTGTAAATTAAAGCTCATTTCCCTGTACCTCATAAGGGTTGGTGAATTATGCAAATATTTTTTCTGTATGAAATTAGATAATGGTCTCACTACTTTTTATAATCAGGCACTATAAATCCCACAAGTTACCGTCTGATTTAAAACCTTGTCCTTGATCTAGGTCACCTAAGTGCAAATGTGTTAGCCTTTAGATCAACTCTATGGAATCAAGTTATATTCATTCGGAAGCATGGGATTTTTCTAGCATAATTAAGCTACTTTGGCAAAACCTTTAATAAGAAACTGATTTAGACCATTCTAAAAAACTATTGTTTCAACAATTATCCATCCTTTTATTTTATTTTATTTTATTTTACTTTTACTCAGTGCTCACGCCTTCAAGACAGCATTTCATCCCAGCATCATAAATGAAAATTAGCAGAAATTTGATTTGCAAATGCACAAATACAGCTTCGAGGTCAGACTTCAGTCGGGCACAGCCATTTAAAAAGAAATCAATGAAAACCAAATTACTCAAAGTAGTTCACAATTAATCCACAAACTTGCTTGTACTCTTGCTTTTCCCAAGGGAACATTTTTTAAATGCAAATTGTTCAAATACTCTAATTGTTTCAGAAGCGTTTGCTAGTGTGTGTTTTGTCCTATTTCCCAGCATTTTGAATTTCATGACGGCATGACTCAAGAGACAGCCCAAACCCTGGTCCCACTGGACCAACGCAACCTTAAGCCGTAAACGAGTGGTTCCTAGCTCCTGGCCATCCGGCTCACTTGACCCTTGTCTACCCAGCTCAGGAAAGCTGCTTGGCTGTGTTCCGCACTAAGGGAATGAAGTACATCCATTGCTCGCGATTATTAGCTGGAGTGGAATGAGCCTCCTCCTTATTATGCAGATTAGCGGAGCTCTCAGTCCCAGCATATTGTGCAGATGCGGGCTAGCAGCTGCTCTTACAGATGGCGAGTACACAACTCCATTAGGCTGGATCTATTGTCTGCTCCTGGCTTGCGTGGAGGCTGGGGCCGACGCAGAGAAGAGAAATTGTTTCAGGACGAGATGTAAAGGCGCACACACTCTCTTAAAAAACCAGCACCCAGGAGACTCTTTACGCAGCAGGGCCGACAGCACTCAAATTAGAAATCTACCCTAAATAAGGACTTTCGTATGTCACAATTAAGCTTGTGTATTTTTTTAAAGCAGATTAACCATTAAAATTGAGTAGTATAATTCAAATTCCGCAATGCCACGCTATTAAATATTCAGATTAAAAACAAATCCTGAGAGATTCATTCAGAAATTTGCACAACGTTCAGCTCCTCTGGGACCTTGTGTTTAGTTAGCTCCTTTACAAGGAGGCAAGTTTATCTTCCACAACATCAAATGTGATTGAGAATCAGCGTTAGAGAGTTTGTCCTTTTAGCGTTATTATTTATACTGACGAACATCAAAGCGGTTGATTCGAGTTAGTCTGGAGTGAAAGTATGTGTGAAGACGCGCTTTTGTGGGCGAATCATTTTGTAAGTTCTTAGTAAATCACATTGCTGCATAATTTGGGGTATGGGGTAAAATAATTTCATTGCTACTTGAAGACATTAGGTATATGACGGACAGGGTTGGTTTGATTTTCAGCCTATGTTCCTCTAGGCTTCCAATTCTGAAGGGTGCTGAGGGAACCCGAACCTTCAGAACAATGGATGGGAAATGCCAGGATGTTAAGGGCATTGTTTAAACTGCCTCTCAAAATTAGGGCTCTCTGTAAAGTAAGGTTGGTGAAAGCTTAAGAGATTCAAGCTGCAGGCGACTCCACAGACAGGAAACAGCGACTCTCACCTCTGGGCAGAGAGCGGAATGAAATCGTTTTAAAGCGTATTTTTAAAGACACCTGTTTAGAATCAGGTTTATCAGGGTAAAAGGAAAAGGGAAAAAAATGTAAATGGATTAATATGGAACCATATTTTCCAAACTTTATCTTATGTATTTTATACATTTTAATTAAAATAAAATTATATCACTTTCCCCTTCCCTTTCCTCCCTCCTGTCCCCCCAAGTGTCCTTCCTTGGTAAGACAGATTGGTAGCCTTTTCTTCCTCAAATATTATTGTTATATCTGTGTCTGTCTGTCTGTCTGTCTGCCTGCCTTTCAGTCTCTGTTTCTCTGTCTCTATCTCTCTGTTTGTGTCTCTGTCTCTCTGCCTCTGTGTGTGTGCATGTGTGTGTTTGCACAGATACATACATAAAATCTTCAGAGTCCATTTTTGTTGGCAGTGTATATATTGTTTCAGAACTGCCAATTTTGCATTGGACAACCACTTGGGGGGGGGCTCATTCCTAGGAGGGGCAAACTCTCCCTTTTTCAGTCCACAAATGAGACCTGTGAGATCTCCCCCCCTTCCAAGTTAGCACGTCTATTGATACTGCCATTGCTCAGATCTTCTTTCTGCAGCCACTTCTATGAGAGACAGTGTCACAGCAGACTTCCTGGTATCCTGGCTCTGATAACCTTCCTGCCCCATCTTCTGAAATGTTCCCTAAGCCACACATGTAGAAGATGTGGTGCAGATGTATCCATTGGGGCTGGGCTCCCCATCATCTGTTACAGGTCTCTGCATTGTGCAGTTGCAGTTCTGTGTGACTATCTTCATTGCTGTAAGGAGATGCTTCTTGGATGGGAAGTAGGAACTATACTCGTTTGTGGGTCTAAGGACGAGACATACAATGTAATTAGGAATTACACTATCTAGCAAAGCCATTGTAGTAGATTCTCTTCTAAGACCCATGACCTCACCAGGCTTGGGAAACTGGCTAGGTTTCCAGCACCAGGTAGTTTCCCTCCAATTCAGCAAGTCTAAAGTCCAATTAGATAGCTGTTGGTTGTCACCATGTGAGTGCCTCTTACTGCACCTTTATGGATAGTCTTGCCATAGTGACCACCGTTGTGATTCCTGGGTGTCACGGCTGAGTGGAACTATGAATTGTTTCCCTCCCTTTACAGCTTGCATATGGCTTTCTAGAACAGTGGAAACCAGACTACATAAAGAAGGCTTTCAGGTTAGAACTAAGTCAGATCCTCTGAGCCCTGTGTCCTGAGTGTGCACTGCAGCAACAGGGAATTACTTTCAACCTTTGAGAGGCAACCAAGAGCAACAGCCAGCCATAGTCTATTGTTTTGGGAGTCACTTGAAGTACAATGACCAAACATTCTTTTATTTTAATTATTTTATTAGATATTTTCTTCATTTACATTTCAAATGCTATCCTGAATGTCCCCTATACCCTCCCCCCACCCTGCTCCCCTGCCCACTCACTCCCACTTCTTGGCCCTGGCATTCCCCTGTATGGGGCAAATAAAGTTTGCAAGACCAAGGGGCCCCTCTTCCCAACGATGGCTGACTAGACCATCTTCTGCTATATATGCAGCTAGAGACACGAGCTCTGGGGGTACTGATTAGTTCATATTGTTGTTTCACCTATAGGGTTGCAGACCCCTTCAGTTCCTTGGGTAATTTCTCTAGCTCCTCCATTAGGGTCTCCGTGTTCTATCCTATAGATGACTGTGGGCATTGATTTTGGGATGGACCCCCGGGTGGGGAAGTCTCTGGATGGTCCATCCTTTCATCTTAGCTCCAAACTTGGTCTCTGCAACTTCTTTCATGGGTATTTTATTCCCTATTTTGGGGAGGAATGAAGTATCCACGTGTTGGTCTTCCTTCTTCTTGATTTTGTTTTGTTTAGAGATTGTATCTTGGGTATTCTAGGTTTCTGGGCTAATATCCACTAATCAGTGAGTGCATATCAAGTGAGTTCTTTTGTTACTTGGTTACCTCACTCAGGATGATATCCTCCAGATACATCCATTTGCCTAAGAATTTCATAAATTCATCATTTTTAATAGCTGAGTAGTACTCCATTGTGTAAATGTACCACATTTTCTGTTTTCATTCCTCTGTTGAGGGACATCTGGGTTCTTTCCAGCTTCTGGCTATTATAAATAGGGCAGCTATGAACATAGTAGAGCATGTATGACCAACCATTCTAAAGGAGATTTCTTGTGTCTGGTATTGGGTTTTGTTGTCATTGTCAGTGTATGGTTCCTGTGAACAGTGTCAGCTCTGGTGGTATAACTTCCTTTAATATACTATATGCATACATTTACATGTATTGAGTGTGATTTTAGGTAAATATAAATATAAGATTCCTTAAGATTTTATCAAACAGTCTTGGTGTTACTTGCCCCTCCCCCTCCTTATTCTCCTGTTTTGACCTCCCCCTTCCCATCTCTTACCCACATGACACACTGTATTTTCTATCATAATAAAAACACATACATTCAAGTTTTATAAAACTTGTCCCTTTGACTCCTGATCTATTCTGATGTCTTTACTTTATTCTGTTCCTATTGTCTAGTGCTTGTTACTGTTATAGGTGATTGTTTCTTTGGGGGATGGGCATGACTATATGGGCTTGAAACAAAGTAGCTATGAGGACCTTGCTTTATTGAGTCTGTAAACACTGCCTTGTAGAGGGAGAAGAGAGGTTCTCAAGGCTTGTGAGACTCAAAAGACCTTGAGGAAGTCTTCACAACTTCCTTTAGAGACCCCTCCCTTCCATGACATCGAAAAAATCCACTATATAAAATGTAAACATTTTCCTGGGGTGGTATCTTGGCAGGGGTTGCCTACAGACTGCCAGGGCAACCTTGTAATAGGAGCTGCCACTGGTTCATGCTTCTATAAGTAACCTCCATAAACTCCACCAAGCTGGACCAGGACAGAACCCTGTCTTTAATGTGCCAGAGTCTCCCCAGCTAGAGTGGATAGATACTTTTTATTGTCCCCCAGGGAAAGTTACACAAAACAGAGCACAGAATTAAATATATTTTATAGCTATTTCCATGACCTACAGTTTGAGAAGCACTAGGCTAGATTACAGTTAAGCAAGTAATTCTGTAAAGGAAATGGACCAGTTGAGCATCTCCGTCGGTGTGAGGGGCCTATTGCCAGGTCAGGACTGCACTGGCACTTTCCAAGACTTGGCAAGGAAGCAGAACCACAGAAACTTGTTGTTTGAAGCAGAATGAGCCATGGTGAATAAATGAGGGTGGGGGGAGGTTGAATAGGCTTCAGGATGGTCCATGGAGAAATGCTGCCTTGGAATTCCTGCTCAAAAGTCTGTGAATCAAACATAACCTAAAACAGATGCTTTCTAGGAGACAGTGTTACATAGTGTACCGTGGGGGAAAGGCATCCAGGGCAATGGAGACTTGGGGTGCTGGAGTCCCTAAACTCAAGGCTGGAGAGACACTATTCTTCATGTCAGAAAAGAAAGCCCAGAGCTAGCCAAAGTCTATAAAATAACAAAGGCTTCCAAAAGTCTAACGACCACTAATGAGAGAATGCAGTGGGGATCAGCTGTGCAACGGCTTAGTCAGGACTCCAACAACTCCAAAGCAGTGACTTTAGAACAGACTGAAATTATAATTGAATAATGTGAGTGTTTTGTCAATACAGAAAAAAATTACACTAAACTTGAAGCTCAACTTGCTTTATGAATCAACTTGAGCTCAATACCCTTTCATGAGAGAGAGAGAGAGAGAGAGAGAGAGAGAGAGAGAGAGAGAGAGAGAGAAGGCTGAAGGACCTCAGGTGTTCATCCCACTTTGAGACAGGGTCTCCCACTGGTCTGGAACTCACCAAGTGGACGAGGTTAGCTGGCAGTAACTGCCAGGACCCTCCCGGTTTCTGCTTTCCCACTGCCAGGATCACATCCTGCTTTTTATGTAGATGCTAGGGATCCAACTCAAGTTCTTATGCTTGCCAAGAAAATACAACATTGACTGAGCCACACTTGTCCCTGACATTCCTCCGTTAAACTCAATCTTTCTGATGCAAGCTTCCTTTAGTCCAGGAGCCTGCTCTGTTCTGTTTACTGATGGGCCCATAGTATATTGCACAGTGATTTACCCAGCAAAAGCATTTAATATATAGGTGATGGATGAGTGCTGGTACATGAAACAGTATGCATGGAGTAACAGTCACATAAATATTAGTCACAGGATGAGTCAACAGTTTACAGAAAAGAGTTAGCAAAATATCTTACTGGGAATCGGGAACCAGGGAGCACTTTTGAGGGTGAACAAGAGGACGATTACAAGGTAATGGCAGGGAGATGTACAAAAACACAGAGGGATGAGACATCGATGGAACTGCAAATACTGCAGCGTGAGCAGAAACATCAGCATCTCAGTCAGGGAGACTGAGAACAGGGGACAGACACCAGGCTGGAGGAGATCAAGTCACTTACCATAAACTCTTAATGTACGTGCTCTTCTTCCTGGTCATGCCCAGCTCACAGCAACACTGCTGGCTGGCCTTCGGCAGAACACTACTAAAGCTAAGGGCAGTAGCTTCCCTCTGCATGTGTCCAGCATCCTCTCTGGCTCCTGATGGCTGAGAAAGCATCCCCATTGCTGTCAGAAAACAGTGGCTGTGTCCCATTTGCCTTCCCAGCAAACAGGCTGCTCAAGCCAAGCCGTAGACTAATTGACACACTGCCCCTAGAGGAGGACCTAGACCTCACCCTCAATCCCACCACCTGATTCAGGAATGCACACATGAATTTTCAACATCTTAGTAGAACATATTCTAATGATTTGTTCTACCTAGAAGCTTTCAAGATGGCTTCTCCAAACCCTTCTCGTATCTCTATTTATGTGCTTTCCGTATCATCCAGTCTCCTTTCCACCCCTTATTCCTATTTGTTAAGCACACACACACACACACACACACACACACACACGCGCGCCAGAACAATCATATTCATTCTTATGCTTGGATTTGAGCATATTGGTTTCCCCCATGGATTGCAATCCTTGAAGGCAGGAACCAGGAGTGATTTATCTTTGACTCACTCACATCCAAGCTAGCAGATACTGTAATAAATGAGAATAAATGAAATAGCATATGTGAAGCCCTGTGTAGCATGCAAATTACTGTGAAAGTGATAGTTCTTAGGTCTTAGTTCGTATCTGATGATTATCTCCCTCCTTCCTCCTTTCTCCCTTTCTCACTGTCTGAGAGAGAATTCTTCACTTCTTTACTTTTCAGTGGCACTACCCACCCATCTGTGGCATCCACTCTGTAAAAGCTGTAGGGACACACTGGTCCTCTTGGTCTTCCTCTTTTTCCTCAAAAATCACCTTGCTCTTCCCCTGCTTCTAACATCTTGGCTGTCATCTTACCCCTCGCTCTTCATCTTGGCCTACTGCCATTCAAAATAGGACTTCATCCGAGGCTCGTATGTGAATCTGGCCCATTGATTGCCTTTACAGTTGTGTGTAGTGAGGATCCGCATATTGAAATTAGGACAGGACACACAAACACCATTTTGCAGTTTCTGCTCAGAGGAGCTGCAAGCTGGGAGCTGAGCTATGATTGTCCCCTCTGTCGAGTGAAGCACACATATCCTTCTGTGATGGTTTGAATAGGAATGGCTCTCACAGATGTGTGTTTGAATGCTTGGTCCATAGGGAGTGGCACTATTAGGAGGTGTGGCCTTGTTGGAGAAAGTGCGTCACTATTGGGACCAGCTTTGAGGTCTCACGTGTTCAAGCTACACCCCGTGTGGCTCACGGTCTCCTTTTGCTGCCTGTGGATCAAGATGGAGAACACTCTTTCTCCAGCCTTCTCCATGTCTGCCTAAATACTGCCATGTCTCCTGCCATGATGATAATGGACTGTACTTCTGAAACTCTAAGCCAGCCCCAATGAAATGTTTTCCTTCATAATAGCTGCCGTAGTCATGACGTCTTCCCGGCAATAGAAAGCCTAAGGCACCTTCCATTTACCAAGATGCTCGCTCACGTGTATATTTTTCTTACCGTAGAGGTTTATTTCTTTATTTCCTTATCCCTATGAAAATTTAGAGTGGAAGAAGCAAGAAGATGGTGTGATTCTTAAACCAGAATTACTTCATTCATTTATGCTCCTTGGACCTTCATTGTTTAGGCCCCCTGATTCATAGTTGTCTATACCAGTGCCAGGTTGATTCTGGACATTTATATAACTGACATTTATATAAATGATGTGACAGAAGGGGTACATCACTAGGTTGAGGGAGTTGGGAAAAATATTTACAGGAAGCTGGTGGTAAAACTGAACCGAGTTGCCCAGGAGTAGAGCACAGTAGAGAAAGCAGTGGGCTTGCAGCAGGAAAGAGAGAAGACAAAGGAGACTGTGAGGACCAATGGGGGCTCCCTTTATCTCTTCAGCCACAACCCAACGATATAAACAGTGGGAGGGCTTCCTCCTGATGGTGCTTGATCTCTCCCCATGGCCTCGGGGAGACCACCGAAGCTGCTGTCTCAGCCTTTCACCAATCAGGGCACCAGCACACGGACCATAGATACTAACCAAGAGCCCAAGGAAGCCTGGCTCACACACACACACACACACACACACACACACACACACACACACACACAGCTTACAGGCTGCTGTCTCCTATGTACCTCCCAAATCTTGGATAAATTTCTTCTGGCAAATCAAAAAAAAAAAAAAAAAAAAAAAAAAAGCATGTAGAGAAGGGAATTCTAGGAAATCTAACTTCCCCTTAACTAACTAGCACAGCAAAACAAAACAAAACAGAACAGAACAAAACAAACAAACAAAAAAACCACTGAAGCAGATACTGGTTACGCTTCTGGCGGGTTCCTTACCCAGGTACACACAATGAGTGCGTTTTACTGTCCTTCACCTAAACATATCAGATGTGGCTTGGATTTCACGTTTTTAATTTTAAATGTTAAAATATCTGTTCTTCATACAGCACTTCCTGATCAAGAAATAAATCCTTAATTAAGCGTATTGTTTACATGAGAATAAAGATAGGAACAAAGGGCCAATTAACAAGTACAGTGTGAAAGTTAACCGTATGTAATAGATGCATGTGTCAATTATCTAAGAATTTCTGACAAATAAGTAAAAACAAGCAGTAAGCGGAAACTGTTAACTAACTTAAATAGTTTCAAGAAAGCATATATATTTTTCTTGATGGACAACATTAAAAGGGAATCAAAAATAAAAAAAAAAAAAGAGTAGGCTTGCATAATGCCATCTCAGACTTCATGTTTCTGCACAAAAAAAAAAAAAACAAAAAAACAAAAAAACGTTCTTCACCAGTTCTCACGGTTTTGTCAAATCGATGGAGTCCTAGGATAAACCCCTCCCCCCATGTCACTCGTGCTGATAGGACGCTCTGTGCTTGGCCTCACAATCCAGTGCATCATGGGACACGCAGTACCCTCCACTTAGGGGATTAGTGTGTCTAATGAAGAGTCCCCCTCAAGCCAGACAGGGATGATTAAGAGCTTCCAGAAATAAGCTTAACTGTAAGTGTTACCAAGTGACAACTCCTAACTTAAGCTGAGTACACAATTTCTTTGCGCTTATGTCAATCAGAATTCTCTGATAAACATTGTGATGGGTATTAGAAATTTAAATGCTACATTACATTAATGAAATATTTATCTGAGAAATTATAATTTATCATAATTTATAATTTGTAAAGTTATCATTTATAATAAATTATTTTATTTATCAGGATAAATATTATATTCCTGGTCCTTACACATCACAAGTCCAGGAAGACACCTCAAATCGAAGCACTTATTTCTTCAACGTTCTTTCCTGAAAATGTGTATAACTAAGACTTCCCAGAAAGGCCTCTACCCGAAGCTGTTAAGAACGAAGCTCTTTATTTCCCAAAGCCCAGGGGATCAATTGTCCCTTTCTGACACATTTTATCAGCAAGTTTAATAAGGTCTAAAGTCACACTTCAGACTTCAGTTCTCAAACATACTTCCCTTTAGGTAAATGTAAAGACAATTCCAGCCATGTAATCATGTTTAAATGTCATCTACTTTGAATATCTCATTATTTATTGAATAAATGAATTAACTTGTTTACAAACTAAGCACTCTTCCTTGGATTGCTTTTAAAACCCTTTCTAGGTCTGTTATAAAAGATTCTTAAGCACCATTTATTGTTTTTGCTTTCAAGCCCTATTAAGTGAGGACTTAATCTGAAATAGATCCAGTTTTAGAATAAGCCACAGCTGGAGTAGATCGTCACACGAACAGGAAGTCCTCTGACTCTCTGGAATTTACTGGAAAGAACTGAGTCGAATCTTCTAATTTGGGAAAATGTAAGTGGCATAAACCATCATGTAGCAGTTGGTACCAACTGAGGACTACTGAGCTTGTTGGTAAACCCATGTAGCTGATGGATTTCTAACTCAGAGTCCTGTGTGTGGGGTAAATAGGACCGATGTATGTGCATTCCTACACGTAAAAACCTGTGGTCCATTTACAAAGGACAGATGGAAAACAATCCGGCAGCAGCGTGATTTAGGTATTTTTGGGACTTGTCAGTAGACAGCCCACTGACTACAACGATCTGTTTGCTCCAGGGGTCAAATTCTTCTATAGTTATGCAGTGATGTCATCGAGTATATGGGATTGAGAGTTTTGCATGTGTGAAGTAAACAAGACCGGAAATTCCACTAAGACACTCTTAATCTTGTGTTTATCCCAGCAGTTCTCAACCGCCCTTAGGCTGAGACCCTTTAACACAGTTCCTTATGTCACGGTGACCCCCAAACATAAAATTTTTGTTGCTGCTACATAACTGTAATTTTGCTCCTGTTTTGAATTGTAATGTAAATATCTGTGTTTTCTGATGGTCTTTGGCGACCCTTGTGAAAGGGTTGTCTGATCCCCCAAATAAGTTGCAATCTCCAGGTAGAGAACCACTGTTTATCTTTCCTTCCTCACTCTTTCTTTTTCCCCTTCTACCACCACCCCCACCTCCGACACATGGCCCTTGGGCTGCACAGTCTCTCTCTACCCATGCTAACACCAGGCATGACTTGGTGGCTGCTTGTGAAGCAGATGCTCCGCTTTCCCCATCTTCACTCCGTGACAGTTTCAATGTCACATATGCCATTACCTGCCTGACACATATATGCTATCCCCCTTAATAACCCATGGAGGTCATGGGTCAGAGGTTTGGCATAAATGACTGACAGCCAGGGAGGCACCATACTTGCAATAGAACCGTCAGCTGGAATGAAGAGACAGGGCTCTGTGGGGAATTTCTCTCCCACCAAGGAACCTTCACTCAGCATGACCTGCCTTGGAGAAGGCTCCAGACAAGGTCCTTTCTTTTCTTCTTCAAATCCTGCCTTGAATCATGCTTCCTCGGCCACCTGTAATCGCCGTAAATCAATTTACACAGAAAGCACTGTGTAAAATATGCATAAGCCAAGATGGGTATGAAGATGACAAGCTGCCCTGCTCTGCCTCCTGTCATGTGGGGTCTCCTCTTTCTTCTCCCACAAAGCCCTACGAGGTTAAAGAAGGACTCAGGCTCACAGAATTTGAAGACTAGAGGTGACCTCAGGAGATTATCTGGCCTGCTTTCCAATATTCTCAACAACTTCAGCCCCTCTACCTCGCCTGGTGTACTGAGTTGTTACTGCCATTTGATTTTAAAGAAACCAAAATTTTAGAGTAAGTATTTTCAAGGGAAATAGAATTATATCAATGGAACCTGATATTTCACTTCCAATAACCAACTCACTCTCTGTATGTAAATACACCTTAACTCTCTCAATGCATGTTCATTCTTGATAGATTTAATTTGGCATCCATCTATGGACATAGATTCTATGTGATCTAACAAGGATAAAACATGTTCCAAAACTAGATCACATAGAATCTATGTCCATAGATGGTTGTACCACACTATGAATTTAAAAAGTATCAATAATAAAAACCTTTATATTGTATGTATTTTGTCACAAAAAAAATTATAAAAGGCATCCCAGTGCTTTTAAGAGAGAAACTCTCTCTGGCAACAGTGGTTCTCCCTGCAGGCAGTGGAACAATGGGGAGCAGAGAGCAAGTAGTTGGTCTTGGATAGAAGAGAAAGAAGAGACCCCAAGGGCGGGCAGGAAAATCAGAAAGCTCTCAGCTTTTCCCTCTTCCAGGAATACGCCAGGAGGTCCTTCCTCGATACGCTCCCTAGGCCTGAAGAGACAGACAAACGTGAACTTGCATCCAGCTCTGCCCCTCTGCAGAGGTGACTTTGACCAGTCCTATCAAATACTGCTGCTGGAGTTTCTGGCACAGGGGTGCCAGCTCTGGAGCCCTCTAGGCACCCTTTACTTTAGTCACCACAAGCCTGAGAGGCAGGAGCCATTCTATTCCCTGATCACTAATTGAGGAAAATGGAAACTTGAAAGGAATAATGAAATCTGTCCCAAATACGCTACAGTCAGTACATAGTGAAGACACAGTCCACCTGGCCGCTCCCATTCTGAAACAGAGAGGAAGCAGCTATTTATAGAATCATAAGGATTACAAGTAAATTGTGGAATGCTACTAAACTGTGAAGGTCACTCAGTGACTCTCTCTAAATAGTGACTGAAATGGCCTTCGTGAGGAAAGTCTCTTTACTAGCTAGCAGTAGGTCTAACTATGATCTCAGCTGACGAGCTTCCAGTTGAATGTCATCTGATTTGTACTGGATTTAGAAGGCCATGCCTATGACAGTGAATCTACAATCAGTCAAAATTAACTGAAATATCATAAATTTATACAATGTATACCAGGGGCAGAGGACAGGTGCCATTTGGGAAAGCAGGTTCAAGGAAAACAGAATGGGGAAGGCAGTGGAATCCTTCCTGGTTGGTTAAATAGTGTTTTCTGACAGCATTACCCATCTTTAGGGGAGGATTCTAGAGAACCAGGGGCCCCTGGCTGCATAGGTGCACAGAGCCTAGTAGTGACACATGATCATCATAGTGACTACCATCTACGGTATATTTATTGCAACCAACCAAGCATTAGACAAAGTGTGCCATATATATTTGTTCCTCAAATACCAATAAATAGTAAAAGGAATAGGTATCATGGTCCACATTTTCTGTTTAAAAAAAAAAAAAAAATAGAGCCCGGGCTCACACCACTAATAAATAGCTAATCTGGCCAAACTCAGGCCTGCAGGAGTTCAAAACCTTGGCTCTTAACTAATCTATTTCCCATGAGGGAGATTATTAGCCACTTAAGAGTCATCATGGCAACTTTTGGCATGGATAAAAATGGGCTCAATAAATGCCATCTGTGTCCAGTCACTAACATTTGCCAAAAAGAGAGGGGGAGACAGAATAAGGCGACTTAAGGCTGGGTCCTGGCAGAATTCCAAGTGGAGTATTTTCTGGAGTAGCCCCTGCCCATTTCAGTCCATCGCCAAAACCAGAATAGGGCCCACCTCAGACCTAAAGGTGCCAATCGGAAGTGGAAACTTCTCCCTTGAAAGACGGGTGCTCCAGGCTCTTAGGCACACTTTTCCAGGTGGCTCTTATCCCAGGGCACCAGACATTCAGAGGCCTCTGTGGTGTGCTTGATATGACTACAGACACAATTGGTCACATGTAAAACTTTCTCTTAAGAACTTCATTTTTAGCACCAAGCAAATGAAAGCCCTGTTTGCTTGTCTTGTATCCATTGAGCTGCAGAAGCGAGAACACGCATACCCTCTATCTCATCAGCTTCACCATCTTGGTCAGCATACCAACAGCAGCTTGTCTGTGAGCACTGCTACAAGGGAAACATCGCGACCACACGTCATCTTAATGGGCTGGCATTAATTACTGGATTCACTTACCTCTGAACTGTTTAACACTGCGGATATTTGAATGATGACAGATAACTGATGGCTGTGCTAATACATCCTATGGCTCTAAGATGCATCAACTCACATTAACATCACTGAAATCCAGATGTGTTGAGCTGTCAGCACCGGCCAGGCTGCAATCTTGCCAGTGCTGGCATTGTCTTTTCATGTGGGAATGTTTCAAGTACAAGCATGGAAACTTGCAGAGTGAGGCCTTTGACAAGGAAGAGAATCACAGGGACAAAGGTGGAGAGCTGCTAAAGAGGCCAGGTAGGGCCTATAACATGTGCCTGTAATAGCACTACTGGGAAGTTGAGGCAGCCCAGGTTGCATAACAAGTATCTGACCAGCTGGGGCTATAGAGCAAAATCACAAGTCAAACCAAACAACAGAACAAAAAAACAAGAAACAAAAAACCCAATGCAAACTGGGAGGACATCAGGATGCCCTACTTACCTCTAGCTGAACAGCTACTGGCAACCAATGGCTTCGGAAGAAGGAACATCTGTTTTCTTTAGACATGCACTCACAGAGAGGCCACCCATGTTCCAGAAGGTGGCTTCTACACCCGTGTGCAAACTGGGAGTACTAAATAGTTTCAGTGGGTTTCATTAAAACAATGAGCATAAAATGTTGAGAGGGAAAAGTGGTGTTGGGAGCTGAAGGGGAGAGAGTGGAGAATGGGTTTGATGAGAACACCTTATATGTACTCGTGGAATTCTCAAATGATAAACTATAATACAGGAGAGAGGGGTGGAGGGGAAGAGGAGGGCGAGCGGAAGAGAGCGCAGAGGGGGGAAGGGGGGCCGGCTGTATGTATCACCAGTGCTGCTGATGCTCTTGATGGCCTGGAAGAAAATATCCTGCAGAAAAACATGGCTGTAGACAACCCAGAATTGAATCCTTAAGAGCTGGACTTCAAATGGAAAGTTTTAGAAATGCCAACTTACTCAACTGGTGGGTTCATTTTTAATATTTCCTGCAACACTTCTGTCAGTATAGGGGTCACACATACCTATCCAGTGACGTTGAACTTCGATTTTGTAAAGACAGTTATATCACTTAGGATCATGTCATAGTTTAGCTGTATTTTCTGCCTTTGTGGCAAATCCAACAATGACATGGGATGCACCCATTCGTACCCTAAGTTCAGTGCAGTTCACTCATTCTTATCCTAGGTTCAATGCGGTTCAGCTTACAGAACATGTAGACCACAATGCAATTAACTCTAGAGGGATAAAAATAACCAAAACCTTAAATATATATTTTCCCCTCACTTTAGAAAGTAGCCAAGCTTCTAATTCACAGCAACATTGTTAAAGGACATATACCCCAGGGAAGACCAAAAAGGTGCCAGGACTCAGGTCAGTTTACTGGTCATTTTGCAAGCTCTATGCTTTCACTGAGGAATTGGAAAAACTCTTACAATGCTCACAAAGAAGAAAGTGTGTTGAGCTTACACTTTCCTAGGAAACCCTCCCTCCTCCTTTTTCCATGAACTTGCTAAGGCTTGGTTTCTTCTGTGTAAAGCAGGTGTTTGTCCAGCTCCGTTGCTGAGTAACTGTAAGGACAGCGGAGCAGGCGCATATAAAATGATTCACATGGTAAATCATCAGAAAGTTATAAATGTACTTCTCCGACCACTGTATTTGTGATTCTTTTACATTCTGGCCCAGTGCTTAACAAATATTTGTTGAGTAAAAGGGAAAAAAAGAAAGAAAGAAAGAAAGAGAGAGAGAGAGGGAGGGAGGGAGGGAGGGAGGGAAAGAAAAGAAAAGAAAAGAAAAGAAAAGAAAAGAAAAGAAAAATCAAAGTATCATATTTCCATCACTTATATTTTTAAAATAACATATTCTCTGAAGTGAATTGTTTGAGAACATTAGTTTTAAAGATCCATAATGGTTCCTCATGGGAAAAAGCTGGGAGGAGGGGGAGTCTGTTTTTATTTGTTTGTTTGTTTCAGAGCATTTGTGAAGAAACGAAGGTGGGAAAGAAAACCTGTCTTGCTTTGAGAAACCTAATGGTTCAGGGCAATTGCAACAACAACCTGCAGTCTGGGTGTGTGTGTGTGTGTGTGTGTGTGTGTGTGTGTGTGTGTGTGTGTATTTTTAAGGTTGAGAAGGATAAGGATCGAATAAAGGGTGAGAAAAAAGAAAGGGGGAGCCCTGGAATGAATTATAATTCAGAATTCAATTTCAATCTTTCAAGAAACAGATTCCATTATGGGGGCAGGGAGAGGAACCCCTTTTTAAGATCTCCAGAATGTTTAGTCAAATGGGTCTTAAATGTCAGTCCTCTGGTGGGGAAGGAAAAGGGCAACACACACAGCTCCTTCGCCTGTTTGGTTCAGGGCAAACGTGTAAGAAAAGTTCAAATTAAAATAAAGAACAACAGTTGTGACCTACCCACCCCCCAGGAAAAAAAAAATTGAAAAGCTTCACCTTCTATGAAAACGGGTGACATTTTTGAGAGATGGCTGTGGGTTTTAGAATCTTATAACCAGGGTTGGTTTTTTTTTTTTTTTAATTTCTAAAAATAAACTATGTTTAAAACACGCTATTTCAAAATGTCATTCCTTTATACAATGAAAATTACTTTTTGCAGATATTCCACGTTTACATTTCAAACATGTTTTTAGGGGGGAAAATTCAGCAGACATTAAATTACAGGCAGAAATCCACAGCTTCTTAAATGGGGGGACGAGGTGAAGGGAAGGACACCAGGCAGGATGTCAGCGAACCTGGCTCTCCCTCCAGCCAGTTCCCCAAACCAACTGAGCCTGGAGGGTGACTCTTGACCTGTCTGGATTGTGGTTCACTGGACTCTAGGATCTCTAAGGCTCTTCAACATTCTCTTACTGCAATTTGAATTTTCTCCAAGGTGACCTCAATGGTGATGACAGGTGTAGGGAACAGTATTCAGGGTTCCTGTCACTTCATCATCTCAAACTCTGACCGAACTTAACTCCTTTTATACTTCAGAACTGAGGGCAGCCTTCTACTGGCATGCATGTGAACACAACTCACACATGCACATGAACATTCACGTGCGCAAATGTATAAACATATGAGCACACACATGTGTGGACCATAATGCATGCACACACATACACATATGCACACAGATGTACAAACACACAAACGCATAAACATATGCAGACACACGTAGGCACAAACACATGCACAGGAGCACACAACAGACACGCATGCAGACACACAGACACACTTCAAGGAATGAATGATAAAGAGTCACACTGTGGAAATTATTCGAACATTTCACTGGCGTGTGGGGCATACCAATGTTTTCCATGTTAATTGTGAAAGAGGGAGCTCACGCCCCTCCCTGAGTCTGCTGGATCACTTCATGTGTCCTTCTAAGGTCCGTTTGATGTCCAAGCAAACAAAACCCTCCTCCTCCACCCTCTGCTGAGCAGAGGACAGTGACCCACTTAAGCTCCTCAATGGCACAGGCCCAAAGCAGAGGTGCAATTTAATTCTTGCCCTGAAACGCAGCCCATTTGGAGGGACACCAGTCACTAGGGTATTGTTAGTGCCTTGAAATGGCCAACAGGGATTGCTGAGTCTGCGGACATCACCCGGAAAGGCAAGCATTCTATGTGAATTACTAACATAACAGATGCTTGCCAGGATCCACCATCAGCCCGCATACAGTTATGCTAATTTGGCAGCACTTCTCTTCCCGTTAGCTCAGAGCCATTAGAGCACCCAGCTAGTAGGTCCTTCTGTCTAACTAATAATTGCCTATTATTGATATTAATTAACATTTTTTGCACCTTTCCTCAGTTTTGACCTAGTATCTGTTGGTAGTATAATCACTGTGGCCTATTAAAAGTCAAAATACAGGGGCCTAGAGTAGTCACAAGCCATTTATCAAAAAGCAAACAAGGCCAATTAAACAGGCAGCCAGACAGTTGTCTTGATTCGCCTCTGACTGTTTTCTTGATCACCATTATAAATTGCTAATAGGGCAGAAAGCGCTAAGCGGGGAACATCTGCGGGGGGCTAGATATTGCTCACTCCCTGCCTGGTGACAGGTGAGAGGGGGCCCAGTGATGGTCTTATTGATGTGAACTGCCCATCAGTTGGTAGTTATTGTTAAAGTTCATGATGCTACAGCTGATCCCGTCCTGCTGAGAGTCAATCAAATTAATTAGAGCTAGAAAAATCTTCTTTATTATTTTAGAGCATGGATATAGAAGTCCTGTGATTTAGATCCAAAGGCAATGAAGAAAAAAAATATCTCCATGTAGTATGGTGTGGAAAAAAAAATCAGATATTGCTTCTTCCATTATTTATAATAAGGGCTGCGGCTAAAGGTTTTTATAGGCACAGATCAAGAGATCATAATAGAAGCATATTGACAGATTTTTTTTTTCTGCAATACTCCAAGGAACCGGCTGTAGCAGGAAAATATATCAAAACCTTATCATCAGACCTGAGATCTTCTGTGAAAAATCAATAAAGAGTTATACATGGTTTGAGTTTAAACAGTTCTCTGTAGTCATTTAAACATAGTGCATCTGTATAGCCTTTTACCTCTGGAGACAGGTAACCTAGCAACTGCAGGGCTTAAACCGATTAACTACAAATGAAGTACTGTACGCCTATCAAAGCAATTGTTCATCGTCGCCTTTGTTGCAGAGACTAAGCTAATTGAACATGATACAGTATGAAGATAATTAACACCCATGAGTTTGTTAATTGCCTGTTAGCATTACAACACACTCTCCCCGTTTCTTTTTAACTGTCTTCTTTGTAGCCTCTTACTTCCCTTAAAATGGTGCAGGACCTCTTTAACTAGCAATGATATCTTCGAGTTTATTAACCCTTTTTAAATTGGGGGGAGGGGTGGGGGGAGAAAGAAAGAAAAAGCCCTGTCTTAATGAAGCATTGCATTGTGTGTGCTTGTTAAATGCAAGCTTGGCTTTGTCTTTCTCTACTTTCCCAAGATTGGGAATTTGTTTTACAGATATTGTACAAACTATGTTTATTTTTCGTGCTAATTTCTTTCCAGCAATTTAGCCATTATAAAATGCTCTCTGGAAAAAAAAAAATAACACAGGACTTGAGTGAGTCTCTTTATTACTCAGCTGCTCTGCTCTCGAGAAGGAGCCGGGAATGTCTTTGAGGAGTGGAATATTAATTGAATGCAGCATCTGGTCAGCAGCTGGCCGGATCCGGTTGTCCTGTTCCTACCGAGCAGGCGAGAAGGAAATGCTGTTGCATCTGTTTGCCAGGTTTGTGTTTCCCCTCCAAGCAGTGGACTAAATGAACCCCCATTTTATCTCTGCTGGATCACTACATGGATGCCAGAAAATCAATTGGGCAGGAAAATCTGTTAATCTAAAGTGAATTCAATCTAAGGAATCATTTCAAATAAAATTTTTCAATCATTACCTTTTTGGAAAAACACTTCTCCTCTCCCTGTCTCCCCACCCCTCCCCGCCCAAGTGTGAGCACTTGTGTTGTAACAATATTTTGAAAGCACCTATTATAAGAGTAATTCAACGTCAATAGGATTATCTAGCAAAGGACAGTTTGCTTCGGGGAGGCGGAAGGGATGTTTTAAGAGGAAATGGGAGCCCAGTGGTATATGGACAGAAATGATTAAGGCACTCGGGCCCAGGACACATGTGGAGACTGACAACAAACCCTTCTTGTGTCGAGAAGGAGTACTTTGGTTGTGTCATAACTGTTTAACTTGGATTTTCCTACACGATCTGCCGTGTTTATCATTACTGTACCGTGGCTTAATCCTTGCTGGTATGCCAGCCCCAAGAGGGCCACTTCTAGTGTCCAATTACAAGTTCTATCATCAATCACAAGTATTATTTATTCAACAAAATGAATTACTAATTAATAACTAATGAACATTATGGCCTTGAAGGCTATAGCATTATTAATTACAGTTGGCATGAAAGGGTCTACCTGGCACATTTTCACCACAATTAGCCCTGGAAGTTTTCGTGTAAAATGTCTATTAAGAGAGCCAAAAAGGAAAGGCTGGCTTCATTGCTTCCCTCTATAAGGCTTCTGGGCAGGACGCTACCACACCACCCCCATCATCCCAACAATGATTTTCCTGAATGGCAAGAGACAGGAGGAAGAGAAGTGTCCTATATGAGACCGCACCCTCCCAGCCCTGCATGCTAAAATGCCACAAGAGGATTCTGGGCCACAGTGGGACAGGTGGAATATGGTCACTAGCTTATTTTTAGATGTGGTCCCTAGCTCAGGGTGCAGGCATGCTCAGCAGCTGAATCTTGAGCAGGCAGCTGGTGAACCAGAACTGCTCACCTCTGTCCAGAGTCAGGCGCAGTGTGTCCCTCTCACCATGAGGACCCTGCTCATCACAGGCTATGGAGGAGATGCTGTGAAATGCTCTTGCCCACAGCTGAACTGAGCGGAAGCAGTGGTTTAAAGAATGTACGCAGGAAAGCACAACAATGTTCTAAGGCTATTTGAAAGCAGAATGGATCCACTCCCTCTGCTCCATGGAGGTAGCCACCATGCCTAATGCTCTGCAGGGTTTGGAGAAACCACGGGTGGATGAGAAAGCATGGCGAAGACTGTGTAAAGTCGTGGGGATGTTAGAAAGGGGAACCCCCCTTTTTCTCTTTCTTTTTCCCTGTGATGGATAAAAGCCGGAGAAAGAAAAGAGTTTCTCAAACAGTGACCTGTGGTTTGCACACTGATTTCACACTCGGTGTTACAGGAATTTTGGAGCACAAGCGATTGCATTGCCCTGATTAACTGCAGAAGTGTGAAAGCATTCTCTTTGTGCTAGAAAAGCAGAGCAGCATCTCTTAACATTTCAATAAAAGATGTGTGAGGGTTTCCATTACGTGGACATCTCCCTTGGCTATTCTACAAACTTCATGTACCCTAGCCCCCTCTCGGTGGGTATGGGTATATGTCTTTGGAAGACAGAAAGGGAAAAGTTGAAAGATAATACCACCTCTAAACAATTGATTAATTGTGGAGTTGTTTTTAGCTTTATACAGTCAATGGGGAGAATGAATGGGAAATTCAATGACATAACAGAACCTACCTATCTATGCGAAACATTCCCCGTGTCTATTCTGTGAAACCACTGACAGGTACGTGCATATGATTGGTAAAATACCAACCCTAACATGAAGGTTTCTGTGGTGATGCCTATGTCCAAAATAGTCAGGACAGGACAGCAATAGACCACTCAGTTGGCAAGGAGGAAGAGATAAAGTGGTGGGAGAGGAGAAAGGAAGGGTAGACAGACAGACAATCTCAGGCTTTAAAACTCACCCTAACACTGTCCACATTTGCAAGCATAAACAAACCAACATATCCAACTGAGCCTCAGTTTCCAGTTTTGGCAAATGGTAATATCGATCTATATTCTACTCACCTTTGCAATCTGGCACTGGGAAGCCAATGAATGGATTTTAGTTGGCTTTTGTTTCTTTGATTAACTGATTGATTAAGGGATCAAGTTGAGGACATTGCTCATGACAGAAAAGCGCTCTGTGGGCCATACCATCAGCCTTGATTTATCTGGGATAGGATTTTGTTATGTTCTATACAACTAGGCTGACCTGAAATTCATGAGTCTCTTGCCTCAACCTCCTGAGAGTGGGGAGTGCAGGTCTGTGCTTCTGTGTCAGATATTACTTTAGTTTTGAGAGCACTTCAAAAGAGACATTGTATGGAAATATGAAGTTTCTAATCATTTCACTTGTTTGTTTCTAACCCACATCCCAAGCCAGTTAGTTAAAATAGAAGGGCCAGGAAGGTCCAATTAAAGCCCAGTTTGAGAACAAAGCATGCTACGAGAGCATGGTGAAGCTTACATCAGTGAACACTTTTCTCTTTACCTTAAAAATTGGTCAAGATTCCTGAGTGGTCACTTCTAATGGTCATTCCTGACCTTCCTCCCATGGTTAATTCCAGGTTTACTATGCATAATCGCTGCACAGGAAATGAACACTGCCCTTCTGCTGTGGAGGCAGGGAACTGGCATTTCTCCAGCACTCTGGTTTCTTGGATGTAGGGAGGTCTCAAATGCCAAGCAGGAGGTGCACCTCCAACTCCCCTGAGTATAGGATACCTCAGCACAGTTTGGTTGGTTCCTCAGGTAGTTGCAGACACACTTCAGAGTGCCCTTTAGGGAACCAACAGAGAAAATAGACACTTTCCCTAAAACCTCTGAAGAAAAGAAACCAAAGAGTCTAAGCAAACTTTACATACATGCAGGTTTTATGTTTCTCTTTCTATCGTTAAAAAAAAAAAAGAAAAAAATTGTCCTATATGCACTAACACTGAAAACTAACCTTCTATGTCTCCCTTACTAGATTGATTCCCATTTATCTCAAATAAGAGACAACAGATATAGGCTGTGGAGCTGTATAGTGACAACAGAAATGTTCTTTAATGTTCTTTTTTTTAATGTCTACCCATTTGGGGGTCACCACTCGGAGGTAAGTCTGAGTCCCCCTCAGGCCTCTGAAAAGGGACAACAGACTGGGCACATTTACATCAAGCCTCTCCCTTCACAATCAGCTGTTGTAACCTTTTCTGTACAAGCTTCTTAGAGAATTCAAATAAACAGCTCTCTGGGGAAGAAGGCATTGGTGTGTCCTTTATTCAGAAAGAGCATGCGCGTAGGAGAGCATCCGCACAGACTGCTCAGTATACTCAAAGAGCATGCGCGTAGGAGAGCATCCGCACAGACTGCTCAGTATACTCAGGGATCATCTTGTCATTTACATGCTGCCAGTGAGGAGAGAGGGATCGCCATCCTAAGGACAGCTTTAGGTTCCAACAGACTAGAGAACAGCGTCTGTGAGACACTGTTTCTTCCTCCGGCATCCAGAGAGCAATCTAGACTATTTGTGGGAGAAATACTCCTTTTGAGTAAATGAATTACTTCCTGCAATATTGAAAACTGAGGTCAAGAACCTTTTATCGCCAGCAACCTGATAGACCAAGATACCCTGAACAGAGCCAGAGAATAGGACAAACTCTAACAAAATAGATACATTGTTCAAAGTCACCAATGAATTGGCAAGGGCCAGAGGCTAAGTGAGAGCAAGCTATCAAGAGAGGCAAACAGAAGGCGGCTTTCAGCATGCACCAAGTGCCACCACCTTTTCAAGTGTTTGACAAGGCAGCTGAGCCTGAGCTTCAGTTTTCAGAGACTGGAATGATGAGAGCAGGGTGCAGTGGGAAGAAAGCCAGACCTGAAGCCTAGTGTCTGTTCTGGAACTTGGTGACCTGTGAGGTCCAAAGGTATTTCCCACCTGGACTTGGACTGAAGCGACCCGAGAGACAGGCACTGACCTGGGCACTGGCAGACATAAACACAAATTACAGCCCTCAAGAACTGTGTGTCCAGGAAAAAAATGGTGTTTCCTCTTTCTTTAAGGGTAGGATGTAAATGGTGAAGTAGTCCCTGAGTGTACACACACACACACACACACACACACACACACACACACACACGTGAGACATAAAAATGTACCTATATTCAAGAAGGAAGAGGAGAAGAAAGAGGAAAAGGAGGAGGAGGAGGAGGAGGAGGAGGAGGGAGGTGGTGGTGAAGAAGAAGAAGATGATGATGATGATGATGATGATATGATGATAGTTGGGAGGGTATGAAATTCACCAGGGAATTACCTAGCAAAAGACAGGTAAAGACACGAAA
>NC_034592.1:60488478-60496304 GCF_900095145.1 Mus pahari
AAACAACAATATGAATTAATCAGTACCCCCAGAGCTCGTGTCTCTAGCTGCATATATAGCAGAAGATGGCCTAGTCAGCCATCGTTGGGAAGAGATGCCCCTTGGTCTTGCAAACTTTATTTGCCCCATACAGGGGAATGCCAGGGCCAAGAAGTGGGAGTGAGTGGGTAGGGGAACAGGGTGGGGAGAGGGTATAGGGGACATTTGGGATAGCATTTGAAATGTAAATGAAGAAAATATCTAATAAAGTAAGTTAAAAAATAAAAATAATAAATTAAAAAAAAAAGAGCTGGAGAGATGTTGAGTTGGCTTGAGGTCTTGAGTTAGGGCCTTAGCATCCACACAGAAATAGGCATGATACCATACATTTGTAGTCTCAGTGCTGAGGAGGTAGAGACAGGAAGCCCCCCTGGGACTTGTTGGCCATCTGACAGCCTAGCCTAATCAGGAAGCCCTAGGCCCCATTGAGAGACTGTCTTAAGAAATAAAACAAAAAATTAACCAAGTTGGCCAGCTCCTAGGAATGACCTGAGGATGGCCTTTGGCCTCTACATACACATGCAAGCATGTGCACACACACCTGCACATAAATGCACACATACCATAGCCAGGCAGAATTTTAAGCACATAATGATTTATTTAAAGTAAAATGATCCAAGAAAACAGCACTTCCCTTGAAAGTATATTCTTATATTCAAGTATGTAAGAAGTTTTTATTTGAAATTGTCTTCCCATTGTGAATAATAAAACCTAAGGAATCTGAAAAGTTAAAAAAAAAAAAAAAAAAAAGTGAAAGAATTGACCTGGAGGCACGTTGATGTCCTTGGGCTGTGCTGACACTGGGGACCATGTTAGTGCCCATGGCCCATGCTGTCTTGTTGAGGTCCATGCTCCCAATGGAGGCCAGCTGGATGTCCATGGTTGGTGCTGTGGCCTGAAGCCATGCTTCTGTCCATGAGCTGGACTGCCACAGGGGACATAATGATGACTGTGGTCTGTGGCCCATGTCCCAGAAGCCTTGTTGATGTCCTGGGCCTGTGCTGCAGCTGAGAGTCACGATGGGGTCTATGGCCCATGACTTGGCAACAACTAGGTGGAAGTCCATGATCTGTGACAACCTTTAACCCCCAAAAAGTAACACCCTAGACATGAAGCCATCATACAGAACCCTTAAAATTTGTGATAAGGATGCTGAAGTGTAGCTCTCCATAACTGTTGGTTTCTGTTGGAGGAGCAAATGGGGAAGGATTCAGTTTTCTTTAAGGGGCTAGCCACTAGAAGTTTTACCATGCTCTTGTGAGTATATAGGCAATGCAAATGGGGTGACTTGGCCTTCTTCTTTTTCTTCTTCTTACATGAGAGGACCAGAAAGTAAGTGTGATCGAGAGTGCATTATATGAAATTCTTGAATAATCAATACAAATATTATGTTGGGAAAAAGTAAAATAATTGAAATTAAAATTTTAATGGCCAGGGTTAACATTTTAGAATATATATGTCTGAAATGTAACCAAAGTCAGAGTTTAGACTTCTAAGAGAGGATTAAAAAGTACACCTAAATGTATAATGTGAGCAATGGCAATTAGAAAATACTAGAAGAATGTCTTCAATGAGTGACGAGAAAACAACTGTCAGCTAGAATTGCATATTTATTAAAATTGTCTTCCAGATAAAAGGAAAGTTAAGACTATTATTCAACTCACTCCATCATCTAGAAATTCTAAGGGATATAGTCCAAGCAGAAGGAAATTGGTCCCAGATACAAAAGAAATTGCTAGCAAAGAAACTTGTAAATATATAGTTAATTCGAGATGCTGTTTGCTGTGGACCCTTGGCCTAAGTGGGAACCAACTATGAGTTTGAAGTGTGCATACAGTAGGTATTTGGGAGCATTCGCTGGAAGGCAGCCCCTCCTAAGTCGAGATGCTGTTTGCTGTGGACCCTTGACCTAAGTGGGAACCAACTATGAGTTTGAAGTGTGCACACAGTAGGTATTTGGGAGCATTCGCTGGAAGGCAGCCCCTCCTGAGGAGTACTGGTTGCAGACCTGTCAGAAAAAGAAGTTGAGGGAGTGTATAGTCCTAACAAAGATGTCATCTTACCTCACAAAGAACTGTGGAATGGTGAAGCACTACAAAGAGCCCATCTTGGAGGAAAACACTTCTTGTTTTAATTTTGCTTGGCTTTTGTTTTGTTTTGTTTGTTGTTTTGGGTTGTTGTTGTTATTTTGGTTGTTGTTTGGCTGTTGTTGCTGCTGCTGTGTTGCTGTTGTTGTAGTTGTTGTTTTTAAGGGAGGGAACCTTTATCTCCCCACATTTACATGCATCCCAAGCCAGCTGAGAGAGTGGTGAAGCCATTCTCTTTGTCAGAGGCGGAGTCCCAGGGATGGACTCAGTTCTGGGCTTAAACCTCCTGCTACTTGACACAGGAGTACAGCAGAACCAACAGCAGAGTGGAGAACTCAGAACAGAGTGGAGGACTCAGAACAGAGTGGAGGACTCAGAGCCCAGCAGAGCCTCTTGTGTGCTAGCCACCTTCAACACTGCCACACAGTGACTATCTGCAAAGTTCACAATCAAGAACCAAGCAATTAAGTTACAAAAAAAAAATCACCAATAACATCCTCAAGTTTTAGTAAGCCGACAGTTTTTCGTGGGGCTGCATTCATAGCTCTCCCTGGATTCGTGTGGGGTGGGGTGGACACACCTGCAAGAAGAAAGTAGAAAGGGGCAGGGTATAGGACAAATAGTACATAAATCATGAAAGACAATGGAATTTTATATTATTTTCTAAAATGTTTGAAAGGTAAAAATGTTGATTAGCTGTAAGTCTTGATTTTTTTTAAACTGAATTTTAAGGTGATTTTTAAACACTGTTGGTTTCCAGGGATGAAAAAAAAAATGAAAGAAGGAAGGAAGGGGGAGAGAGACAGAGACAGAGACAGAGACAGAGACAGAGACAGAGACAGAGACAGAGAGAGGAGATGACTGAGAAAAGAATAAACTGCTGAGATGACAGCTGAGGAGTTTAAGCTGGCGAAAGACACGGAGGCACACATTCAGAAGGCTCAATCAGTGAACCTCAGATCAGCAAAATAAAAATAGACCTTCCCTTAGCTCATCTGAGGTTAAAAGGATGGGGGAAGGTATGGACGCAGAACAACATTAACAGCTGCAATGAAAGTTTAAGTGCCTCTGTAAACAGCAGACAAACTAAACTTTCAGGAAAATGGAATTTTCAAGAAGATAAAGAGAGTGCCTTCCAGTAGTAAATATAGTTCATCAGGAGGAAATAGCAACTCTGATCTTAAACTCGATCATACCATAAACTCAAAATACATTAGGCAATAATTGTCAGAACTGTGGCACCTAAATAATCACAATAAATCCAGACATCCAAGTCAGGGAACTAAGGCCCATGGAGGTTGTGTCTTGTGGCAGGAGTCAGAGCAAGACAAGGGTATGCCCCTTTGTTCAAATGTCTTCCACCATGCCCTGCAGATGACACTGAAAACTCAGAGTCCAGTAACAGGAAGAGAATAATATACCAGACATTGATAACGATGGTGTCCTGTATTCTCACAGGAATATAATATTAAGAGTTGAAACTTAACTGGGAGGTGATGGCAGACCTCTTTAATCCTAGCACTCAGGAGGCAGAGGCAGAGAATCTCTGAGTTCGAGGCTAGTATGGTCTACAGAGCAAGTTCCAGGATACCCAAGGCTATGCAGAGAAAAGCAAAAGCAAAAGCAAAAGCAAAAGCAAAAGCAAAAGCAAAAGCAAAAACAAAGAAGAAAGGAAGGAAGGAAGGAAGGAAGGAAGGAAGGAAGGAAGGAAGGAAGGAAGGAAGGAAGGAAGGAAGAAGTTGAAAAATTAGAATTGGATAAATGTTCATAAAAGCAAAATGATATGGGTTTGTTTTTTTTTTTAGATACCAATTGAAGAATTCTAATTCCTAATTTGCTGTCCTTTTTCATAGTTAGATGTAGCTGCTTAGAAGAAAAGAAGCTATTGCTTTACCAAAGGACACTGATCTTCATAGGAAGAGTCTCTGCTTAGTCAGCCTGAGGAATCTGAGAAAAAAGACACTTCTACCCAAACTCTAACCTGAGAGCTAAGAGTGGTGCCCCTTTCTGAGCCGAAGCGTCTCTTCTAATTTCCATGCTACATTGTCTCTTATAGATAAGAAAGATTATGGGGTTGGCTAAACGATAATCAATGCCACCAGAAAGTGGCAAAATTGTTTGCCCAGAGTATAAGGAGCTTGCCTCTCTTCCGTAAGTCATAGAAAATGTCACTTAAGGAAAAATGATCCAGTGTGGGAACCATTTTTCTGCTTTACCAGGTTTCATCTTCTAGAAATAGAGAGCGAGCCAAGCCTGGCAAAGGAAACGCTTACCTGGGGATTAGCCCTCACAAAGTTCCCTTAAGGACACACAGCTGAGTCCTAAGCATGCTTCCTGGGTGATCAGGCTCGGGAAGCCAGCCCTGGGAGTATTGCCTTCAGCCTGCGGGACGGGGTGCCCGGAAGCCGAGCACTACTTCAGGAGCCAGTGGCCAGAAAATAACTTTCTGCCACTCTTGTCTATTTGGGGTAACTGGCTTCTCTGGAAAATGAGCCAATACTGTTCTCTCCGCCTCCAACAGAAAAGCATTTTCCCAGGCACACCATTTTGTTTCCAATCCAGGAAACCTGATGCCTCGGCTTCTCCGCGCTTTCCCTAAGGACTGATTTCAGGTTTTAGGTGGCAAAGCAGGTGCTAGAGAGCATGGATTCTGGGTTCAGAGTCTGAGTGTGAACTCTGACATCACTCACAGAGGACCCCGACCTGCGGGCGCTTTGTTCTGTCACCTGGGATGTGGAGATGGTAGCACCTTCTTCAGATGGGTGTCCCTAAGATGGAGTGGAGAGGTCCCATAAAGTAAGAGGCTGGTGCACAACATGAGCCAAGGTCCATCAAGGTTGTTATCCTTTTCTTTGCTGGTCCCTGCTGGAGGTTTCCTGCTGTCCTTCCTTCACTGAGCAGGCGGGTGCTTCTTCCTTTGAGCTACTCGCTCTTCCTCTCTCACCTTCAACCGTCTTCCATCTCTCCTCACCTGACCTCTTGCTGGTACAAGTGGCCTCTGAGCAACTATAGTGTCTTATCTTCACTAAATTAAACAAACTCTCAAGATTTCCTCCGATGAGATAAGCCTTTTAGGGACCTTTCACGTGACTATTTGACACTGCCATTCTTAGCCTCTCTCCCCAGGTCAGGATCTGTGTCCTGCGGCTCCTGTCTCCCATCTCACTGTTTCCTAAGCAGCTCCATTCCCTTCCCCGTCCTGGATCTGGTTGTCTTCCCATCCTGTCTCTCCCGGGTTCATTGTCTTGATTTCCCTTTCTCTAGACAAACCACCTGTGTCAGAGATCTGCAGCAACACCATGCAGCCAGGACTGCAGATCTAGGGCCCAAGAAATCAAATGGGAGTGCCAGATGAACCTCTCAACATCAGACATAGGTCTGCCCAGCTGCCATGTTACCATGGAAAGTGTGTGTGAAAATATATATGTACTTTTTAACTGCTCCTGCTTCCTGTCAGAATGTCGTCTTTGTCCCAGGACTTCATCCAAACCAATCCCATCTTCATTAGCATCATGTAGGAAAAAAATTTTTTTAAAATGAAAGGTTCCTTTTTATGATGTCTTTATAATTTTTTTTTTGAAAAGAAAATTAAAGAAGACAGAGAGTGCCAATGGAAGTTTTTCAAACATCAATACTTCCCCAAAGTGGAAGTAGGAGAGAAAAAAAAAAACACTTCTCATGATTGCCATATTGGGCAGTTGCCCACACAACTGTCAATGGGTTGTCATTGGCATAGATCCAATGTGGTTGTAGACACGAATTGTTTGACACCTGTGAAATTAAAACAGCAAATAAATGGTTCTGTTGTGTCAAAGCACAATCCATAAATACGTTAAACACAAGGCTTTTATATAAGGGGGGAGAAAGCTCATCTGTTGGGAGGACTGGTGCTTAGCACGTGGCTTACCCGCTTTGTCTCATTTACCCTTGCTAGCCAGTCTGTGAGGCAGGTTCTGTTAGTGTCCTAGGTCACGTCAGAGAAGGAGCCTCCTTGTGCTGAGATAGCCTAGAAGGCAGAGTTGGGGTGAAGCCCCAGTGGTGTTTGGGCTCTCTGTAGCTCCCGTGCTTTGTCCTCACGTGTTCTTAGTTGTCAGCAGTGCATAAGATATTTCCTATGGTGCATCCATGACACACTCACCTACCTCCTCCTGTGCATCCCTCATCCTGAAAACACAAGTGCTAACCGCTGGCTTCAGAAGCAGACACTCCAGCCCTGACTCTAAGAACCACCCCCAACAAGCCGCAAACACTCAGTAGGCCTCAACTTCTTCTCTGCTCGTCTGTCTAGAACAGGCTGGACCTGAAGTGCTGCCCGCACACGTGATGCTGATAGCCACACACAGGACCAGGCACCCAATGCAGACTCTGAGAACTTAAAGAAAGGTCACAGGACCAGGAGCAAACCAGCTTAGGAGCAAAATCACACTGAAAATGAGAAGCTGTACAAGAGGAAGCACTGTTTCCCACTTACACAGATAGTCAGTTCCCAGCACCAATTATAACCACTGCTGTGTGAATCAATTAATACGGAAAAGGCTGGTGGCGACCCCAGGGTAGGGCACTGGAAGATGTCCAGACCACTGGAACATTGTGTAACTTGTCTTAAAATACTATACTGAGAATCCATGAAGCCTGAAGTTTCTTTTTTATTTATTTTAAAGTTTCTCTTTCAGTTTTGCAAATGTAATATGCATTTAAATATGTTATTATAAATGATGAACATATAAAAGAAAAGTACTTTTGGAAATTAGTTTATCAGTCATGGTTGATAAAAGTCTCATCACCATACTTGGCCTATAATTCTAACGATAAGAAAGTTACACCAATAAACTATACTTAAGGGCAGGCCACATGCCCAGCAATAGAAGGCCAACATAAAATAAACTCAATGGTGGTTTTGTAGAAATGTTTACTTATATTGGTGTATTTCAATGTTTATTTTAATCTTAGTCTTTTGCTTATGTATTATTGTTTCTGATTTTGTGTATTAATGGATTTTGTTTGTACACACATACCCTCTGTGTCTGTCTGTCTGTCTGTGTCTCTATGTTTCTTGTACTTTCTCATGTATTTTTTCCAGGAGTGTTTGCTATTTTATTTGCCTGCTTGTTTTCTAAAGAAAGAGGGAAAGAAGGCACAGAGTTGAATGGGTAGGGAAGTGGGTGGGTCTGGGAGGAGGTGTGGATGACCCACAGTCAGAATACATTGTAAGTTTTTTGTTTTTGTTTTTGTTTTTGTTTTTGTTTTTGTTTGGTTTTTTGAGACAGAGTTTCTCTGTGTAGCCCTGGCTGTCCTGGAACTCACTTTGTAGAGCAGGCTGGCCTTGAACTCAGAAATCCGCCTGCCTCTGCCTCCCAAGTGCTGGGATTAAAGGCGTGTGCCACCACACCAGGCCAAGAATTCTTTTAAATGTTATTACATTTAAGAAAAGAATCAGCCACCAAACCCAGATACTAATGCACATGCCAGCAAGATTCTGCTTAAGGAACCCTGATATAGCGGCACAAGAGGCTATGCCAGTGCCTGGCAAACACAGAAGTGGATGCTCACAGTCAGCTATTGGATGGAACACAGGACCCCCAATGGAGGAGCTAGAGAAAGTACCCAAGGTGTTGTAGGGGGCTGCAACCCTGTAAGTCAACAACAATATGAACTAACCAGTACCCCCTAAGCTGTGTCTCTAGCTGCATATGTAGCAGA
>NC_034592.1:60497134-60524957 GCF_900095145.1 Mus pahari
GAAGGAAGGAAGGAAGGAAGGAAGGAAGGAAGGAAGGAAGGAAGGAAGGAAGGAAGGAAGGAAGAAAAAGGTTCCCAAGCAAAGCATGAGGCCCGGCAGCAGCTCTGCTATGAAGCTGGTTCCAGCTGAACTGTCTGAAGCACATGATTTCACAGGGCACAGTTCTATGCGGCTTCATTACAGGAACTAACACTGTCTAATTTGTATTTTTCTTTACCAGGAGCTGTCAAATCGGGGCTCATTTCTTTACTTGAACGGGGCCACTAATGAGGTTTCACAGGTGTAACACAAGATCCAGATTAATGTAGAGGAAGGAAAATGGTTTCAGGTTTGAGCTGTTCTTCTGATAAAGTACATTCAGATAACTCCAGTTAAGGATTCCTCCTCTTTCTCCTGAAATGCCCCCGGCTTCTCTGTGGGAAACAGAGCAATGCCTCTCACCCACATGTCTGCTGCCTTATCTCCAGAATGCGGGGTGCTCTTTTCCTCCCCAAGGGGATGCTGTACATGCGAAGCTCAGGAGTTTGTCATGGGGAAATTCATCATCGTGGATGGGGTGGGAGTCTGGTGGAATCAAGGGTCCTCATTAATGGGAGGAGAAACAGGAACATCGAAGAAGAACACATAGTGAGGGAAGGTGGTGTATCACCCGCAACGGAGGACAGAAGGAACCAAACGCCAAGGTATGCAGGGGACTTCCAGAAGCTGTAAGGAAGCAATGCAGCTCCCGCCACATCTTTATTTTAGCCTCTGGGAGACGTGTGTGACTTCTGGCTATCCAGAAATGGAAGATAACATTAAAGCCATTAGATTTATAGTGATGTGTTAAAGCAGAAATTGGCAACTAAGGAATTCCCTTGCCCTTCTTCCCACTGTATAGTCTACCTCCCCCCGACAAGCATGGCGGCCCTGTGGAAGCAGGGAGCTTTCTACTCTGACCTTCACGCAGGCCCACAGAATAAATCGCATGACAGCCTTCCTCCTCTGGGCCTCGGGGGAGCACTGGTCATCTTCCACCATTGCCTGGTAGTCTGTCTGCCTTCTCCACCAGACAGTGAGCCACTGCAGGCAAAGACTTTTTCTTTGAATGTCTTTGTTTTTTCTGATGGTACAGTACAGACCCTCTAAACACTTCTTAATGGATGCTTGCTACTTCCAAAAGCCCCCAAGCATCTCATCTACTAGAAACAATAGCTATCTCAGCTGAGATTGTGAGCAAGTGCCAAAAGAAGAAAAGAGTGCTGATAACTCAAAGTGCACCCATGCACGGATTGCATCAAGAGAGCAGCAATGCTGCGCAGAACATCTTGGAGAGCAATTACGAAGTGCACCCTGTCCCGCCAGCCCCTTTTAGCATAATTTCAAAGTTACATCGTAACTACATCATTTTCACCCTCCCCTTTCTTCCCTCTAATCCCTCCCATTCCTAAATATATAAGCACAGTTACGATATGATTCCTGCGCCAAAGGCTCTATCTACGGTGCTACTCACACGCATATGGTTTCAGGGTTGACCAGTCGGTATTGGGTAACCAACTGATGCGCCCTTCCCTGGGGCGACAGTCTTACCCACTCTCAGTGCTCCTTAGTTGACCGTATTTCTTCGTCTAGGATTCAGGCCTCATGAGATTCCACACTGCTATGTTAGCGTGACTCTTGGTGTTCTCCTTCTTCAGGCCTTGTTTAGGCAGTCATGTTGAGATGCGGGTGTAGCTTCCCTGACATTTCTGGGAGACACAACCTCAAGGCAGACTTCCTATCCCTCTGGCTCTTGGTAATCTTTCTGCCCCCTCTTTGGCAATGATCCCTGAGCCTTTGGTATAGGAATCATATCGTAACTATATTGCTTGCTCCCTGCATTTTAGTTAGTTGTGGTTTTCTGTGGTGGTATCCCTCTGTTAGAAAGAGAAGCTGACTTAATGAGAGGTGAGAACTGCACTGATATGTGGGGATAAGGATAAATATTTAGAGTGTAGTTAAGGATTATGCTAATTTACTAAAATGGCAGTTATAGGTTGTCCACACTAGCCCTGGGAAAGCTGGCTAGATTTCCAGTACCTAGCACGACCTCCCTCTTCTTGAGCAGACCCCCCACTAGCCCTGTTAGACTTCTTGATTCTCCCCAAGACCACACCATCAGGTTCCCTTTCAGTTGCCCCTTCCTGGGGATTCCAGCTGCTATTCCTTGGGCTAACCAGGCCCTACCAAATGTTCACTTTGCTCAAATAACTTTGCTTTGGGTTATTTTGTTCACAGCACTAGTGCCAGAGAGGGTGACCTGTTTCATTTTTAAAACATGGAGGATTTATCTACATTACAGAAAGAAAAGTTACCAAAGCAATGCAGCTCTTTTTTCTGAAGGAAGAGGTGGAGAAACGCCTCATTGAGGGATATAAAATTCTGAAGGGAGCAGAAACAAGGTTTTACAAGACTATTTCAGATAATGTCAAGTACAAGAACAAAAGAACATAAACTAAGGCTCAGAAAGGGTCAGACCCTCAAGGAATTTAGGCAGAATTTCTTTAGACACAGAAGCAAGTTTATAGACTAAAAATCAGAGGGTTGAAATGGGGGAAGGCTGTTGTAAATTTATTTGAAGCTGTTAGACAAAAATTGTTCCCAGAGTTATGCTTAAACCATAGATCATAGATTCTAATTCTTAGAACAAAGCAACCTGAGTTGTGTAATGGGCTCTATTTTAGACACGTCATTTTTTATCTCCTTTCAAATTAGTTCTTTAGCTACCTGGACAAGTCTTGGGCTCTATAATCTGGGGAACCCCATGCTTCAAAATTACCAGCCAGCATTGCTCTTACAGATGAGAAAATCAAGGCGTCCAGATATACCTGTTTGCCACAGGATAAGCAACTGGTCCTTCCCTGATTGAGTAGACTGGAACCCAGGGCTATTGAATAGCAAAGATGCTACTTGTTATATCGGACCCTGTGTTTTGATTCTTTTTGAGGCTATAGTGTTGACATTCCTGTTGACTCCAGACACCACCATTGTTACTATCTGCCTACTACTTTACGATAAAAGATACCTCGTATTTTCTGTGTCATTTACTTGACAGTCCTGGTAAAAGTAGACTAGTTTGCTCAATGTATGCGATATATTCAGCAGGGAAAGAAAACGTTCCTACTGGAAAATGAAACTTGAGTTAGTAGTTGTAAGATGGGTAGAAGTTGAATGTGTGCCAAGGGAAGATAAACAGGTAACAGAGTGGGACATCAGAGGACTCAGGCAGTGTCCTTTGCACAGGCCAGCTCACACAGATAAGACCAGAACAGGTCAAAGGGACAAGCCATTTGGGCTGGCTAGTTTTATGTCAACTTCGCACAAGCTAGAATTATCTGAAAGGAGGGGGACTCAATTGAGAAAATACCTTCGTAAGATCTGGCTGTAGGACATTTTCTTAATTAGTGATCAATGAGATGTGACCCAGCTCATTGCAGGTGCTACCATCCTAGACTGGTGGTTCTTGGGTTCTGTAAGAAAGCAGGCTGAGCAAGCCATGGAGAGCAAGCTTCAAGGTACCATTCCTCCATGGCCTCTGCATCAGCTTCCTGCCCTGTTTGAGTTCATGTCCTGACTTCCTTTGATAATGAACAGAAATATGGAAGTGTAAACCAAATAAATCCTTTCCTCCTGTGGTGGTTTGTCTACACTTTGCCCATGGGAAGTGGCACTATTAGGAGGTGTGGCCTTATTGGAAGAGGTGTAGCCTTGTTAGAGGAAGTGTTTCACTGTGGAGATGAGGCTTTGGGGCCTCCTATATATGCTCAAGTCTGGGCAATGTGATCCAGACCTCCCCCTGGCTGCCTGCAGCAGACAAGTGCCTCCTTACTGCCTTTGGATCAAATTGTAGAAATCGTGGCTCCTCCAGCATCAAGTCTGCTTTCTACTGTGATGATAATGAACTGAATCTCTGAAACTGTAATCTAGTTCCAATTAAATGCTTGCCTTTGTAAGAGTTGCACTGGTCATGATGTCTCTTCACAGAAATGAAACCCAAACTAAGACACCTCCCCAACTCGTTTTTCGTCGTGGTGTTTTGTTACAGCAAGGAAAAGCCTAACTAAGACTCCTTTTAGGGACATTTTCAAACAAACCTCACCAAAAGCAATGGCTAGCATAGAAGAAGTCATGGCATCCAGGCACGTGGGCCGAGGTAACTGGAGACAAGAGAAGGATCCAATGTTAGCTCATTTCCCCCTGATGTTCACTCTGAACATCAAAGCTAAAAGTGAGCCTGGCCTGGTAGCACCGCATACAATCCCATGTACTCAGGCATGTACTCAATCCATGTACTCAAGGGCGGACTAAGGTAGAGGGTCACAAGGTCAGACCAGTCGGCAATACGGAATGAATTCAAAACTAACCAGGCAACTTAGTAAGATCCTGTCTCAAAATTAAAACAAACATACAAAAAGGTACAAAGGAGGCTAAGGATCCAGTCCAGGGTTTCAGAGCTTGCCTAGCATGTTCAAGGCCCTAGGTTTAATCCCCAACTCATAGTCAGCGATTCAAATAAAAGAGCACATTGTTCTACCAGATTGGTACCAAAAGCTGTTGGAGTCAGAGGGTAGCAACTGGAGAGATGGTTCAGTGATGAGGCAAGCTCTAGCTCTAGCAGAGGACCTGACTTCAATTCTCAGTACCCACGTGGCCACTCATAACCACCTGTAACATCAGTTCCAGGGGGAGCTGACACCCTCTCCTGACCTCTGCAGGCCCTGGGGAATGTGAATGGTGTACACTACATTCATGCTGGCACTCACATAGACTCAAAAAATAAAAATAAGTAAGTCCTTTTTTAAAATACTGAAATCATGGGCTAAGTGTCTTAGTCCATTAAAGCTATTAAAATAAAATACCAGCTTCTGGCTAGCTTATAAACAACAGAAAGTCATCAGGGCAGAGTAGTGCAGGCCAACGATCCCAGCTACTCAGGAGAGGTGGGAGAGGCACTTGAATTCAGGAGTATAAGAAATCTGGGTGTTACCATGAGATTCCATCTCAAAAGGAAAAGAGGGAGGTTGCTCACAGAAACTGGTACCCTTTTCTTACACAGTGGAAATAATTTCCTCGCCCTCTGCAGCCTCTTGTATGAGGATGCTAACTTCAGCCATAAGATCTCTGCTCTCATGGTTCACTTTTCCTAAAAGGTCCTCTTCTCCTAATGGTATCTCCTCACAGGCTGAGATTTTAACATATTGACTTGAGGAGAGACTCAAATATTCAGACCATAAACAAACACTTAATGGTGAGAAGGGTACTATATGAAAAATATTCTTATCTGTAAGTAGTGGGTTAAACTTGTAAATCAAGCAAACAAACAAAACTTTTAAGTAGCCATGGTATTCATTTGTTGCGCACTCAGTATTTACTGGGCTGGACCCTTAAAAATGTCTTGATTTTTTTTCCCTCTCTCACTGCTTTAGTGGTTTATAGAGCATCACAGATGTCAGACCTCGGTGACTGAACCTCTGTGTTCCTCCAAATTCAATATTGAAGTCCTATACTGTAAGAGAGGAGGTTCCAGATGGGGTTAGGCAGAATCCTCAAGAATGGATCTGGTGACCTCCTTGAAAAGCTTGCTGGGTATCCCATAGCTCCCTCCCCAATGTGAGGATGAAGTCCCTTCAGATACCCAGTGTCTCATTATCTTTTCCTAGGCTCCACATCCTTCAGGACTGTGAAAGAAACCATTGCACTGGTCGTAAGCTGATCTCACCTGATAGGTAGGATGCAGTTGTAGCCCTCCACCTCGAGTCCCTTTCAAAGCAGTCCTGCTAAGCCTTATATCCCACTACCAGAGCTTTGTACCAACCACCTTGATGCAATCAAGAATAGAGAAGGGCATCGAATGCAGGTTTGGGTTGAAATAATTGAATTCTATATCTTCAAGAATGAAGCGGATGGGTTTACTTGTTTTTAAGTAACCCAACTTTAAACAGAAGTCACTTCATCTGGTACTCAATCCAAAGTCAGTCATCTATTCCAACACTGAGAGCAACTGTGTCAGGCGTTCCATACACTTGAAACCCTGTGTAGTAAAAATGACTGGTGACTGCGTAATAGCGAAGACTATAACAAATGGATCATCTCCCTATTGGCTGACCTTGTGATTTGACCTCACTCCCTCTGTGTCCCTCTACTTCAAGATCAAACAGATTTATATCGGAGAGAGCTAATGGCTGATAATGTGTTCCTTAAACAGAAGTAGTTGCATGGTGATCGAGGACAGAGGACAAAGAATGGTTTTCCCACCAGGAATAACATGGTGGCTGAAACATGGGGATAAGGGAAGAAAACAGCTCTTAGCCAGTCTCCTCTTAGACACCAGGGCTTCAGTTATCTCTTTCAGGTTTGTGTTAAAAACAAACAAACAAACAAACAAACAAGATAATCTAAATGTAGTTCCTAGAATCTGAGGTGCTCTTTTTCAATTCTGTGTAAGCTTTGGAGATAATGTCATCCATGGATATAGTTCAGGAAATAAAGTCTGCATTTACTAAGTTAGCATGCATCAGGAACCTTGCTGCATAAATGCGCCATTCTATATTGTCTCTCATTTGATCCACACACTCTATGAGGGAGCTCTTCCTTCTGTTATAGATGAGAAAGTCGAGGTTCGAGGAGCCTTGTGTTCCACTTGGTAAAGCAAAGATTTCCCCTCAAGTCTGGTTAATGAGTCACACTCGATGTATCAGGACCATGCTCCACACCCGCTTCTGGACTCTGGAGACTTGGTTGCAGTCTTAGTTAGACTAGAGCCTTTCCAAGACCTTTGTCCTCAGAGTATATATTAAATAATACTTCCTTAATCTCTCTGCCATTTAGCAACTTGAAAAGCACCTTTAGGTATAGCATCTCAATTGATTAATAAAATTTCAACAAGCAACTCTCACTTTTCATTTTATCAGTAAGTAAACTGTTGAGTAGAGTGGTTAGAACTGAGTTAATATGGTCAGAAATGATGAACACTTTGTAGGTGGGAAAGGAGGGACATGAACTCTGGCACACTAGGTAATACGACAGGGACCGAGGTTAGGGTTTCCATTCCCATGGGCAAGCAGCCATGCTTGTGAGAACACTATCAGAACTGGGTCTACCAACCCACCCAAAGCAGGAGTGGTAAACAGAGGCCAGGGTTGGCTTTAAGGAGCCCACATCTTTCTCCTTTGGAAAGTATTTTTTGGCTCATGATGAACAGATTAAAACATTCCAAACTCGTAGCTGGACTTAAGTCAGAATCCAAAATATTTCTTTTCAATTTCCACAATGTTTTTCTCCTTTCTGAAATTTTTTCACTTAATTAAGTGCCTGTCTGTTCCTATGCGTCCCCATTTATTTTCCAAAGTCCAAAAAATTTATATGCTCATTCTCCAAACTGCAACATCCCGGTGCCCTTCCCAATTTTAGATCTTGCCAGTATATCTGCCTTTTAAGGATATATTCTTGGTTAAGGAGAAATTAGATGATATTTGGCTGGATATTCAAGGGAACACAAATTTTACCCTTTCCATAGTGACTAAGAGACAGAAAACAAACAAAGAGAAACAGTACAGATAAAATGCAATACCTGTGTATGTCTTAGATGAATCCTATTTCCTATATACCACTGTCAACCATAAGGAAATCCCTCTGGCTATTATGCTATATTTGTGTTCCAGGAGTAATAGTGACAACCTTGGATTCCATTCCTGGAAATTCTCCCACTGTCGACCTGCCAACACATACCAAATCATATCTTTAGAAAGCATAAAGTTAAAGTTCAGTATATAATCGGAATGAGCTGTGGTTACAGTGGAGCTAACCCTGTGTTCTCTCCTTTCAATCCACTCCAACTCATGAGCAGCTTCAGACAACTATAAAGCAACCAACAAAGCTACCGGAGAAAAGTTTCCCAAGATGGGATTGGATATATACCAGGGAAGATTCTTCCTCCTCCAATGAAATGGACAGATGGGACTGGGCATATGAACAGCAATGAAAGTTCTGAGATGCTTAAATGCAAAGTCAGGGGTTTAAGTAGAGCCCCAAAACCTCAAGGCTCCATATACCAGTCTACAACTTAACAGATAGAAAACACCTCATTTTCCCTCCAGAGAACAGATAAGCATAAGAAGCACATGCTTGCTTTAAAATGTTCTCTTCTTATTATCCTGACAGACCTTGCACATCCTTCTCCGGGGTCTAGTCTAGTAAGTGTAGTCCTTGCCCTTCATCAAAGAATATTCTCTACACAACAGACCATTACAGAAAAATCACAACCTCTCAAAATGCAGAGCTGTGGAGCTCAGTCTCAACAGATACATTTACAAAACATTCCCACATCTAAGGCTTGGGCAATATTTGGGAAGAGGGAACAGAAAGATTGTAGCCCCAGAGGATCAGAATCTGTTGTAAAATCGTGTCTCTTAGACATGTCAGAAGCTACATCCAGAAAGTCTCACCAACATGACAGCCCAAACATTGGTTGAATAAGGACAACAGCAACAGACCGTTAAACAGCAATGGAACGCTGAAACGTAGACAGAGGGAAGCCCAGGAGGTCTCAACCCCACACAAAGAAGGACAGGCAACTAAGGAATGCTGAGAGTGGGAGAAACAGTCTTCCCCGGGGAAGAGCACATCAATTGGTGATCAATACCAAATATCAGCCCTGAAAAATAAATATAAATAACATTGTACAGTCTGAGCATGTGATATTTAAGTATTTAGGAATACATGTATGTATATTATATAATAACAACTAAAAAGAAAAAAAAAAGAAAGAAAGGACAGGAATTTGAAAGAGAGGAAGGAGGGGGCACATGTGAGGGATTGGAGGGAGAAATGATGTAATTATATTATAATCTCAAAAAAAGAAGTCAATAAATAAAATTGAAAAACTGTAAAAGGAAATATCTCTTATTAGCCATTTCTCAGCCACCTAGTTCAAATGTTATAGAAATTGAATACTATGATAATTGTATTTAATTGTAGAAGGGCCCAGTCACATCTGAATACTAAAGGTCTAGTAGTTGAAGCTCATACCCTGCAAGTTTTAAGTTATTGGTTTTGAAGTTCTTTTGTGGCTGCTCTTCTTCTAAATTTTTAATCCAGCCTCTAACTTGCTAATTCTGTGTACTAAAAACTAAAATGTATCCAATTCTCACTTCCAAAGAAACAAGGTGTACCAAAGATACTTCTTATGTTAAAATCTGTTTGTGCATAAACTGGAGCCTCAGATGTTTAAATTACCATTTTTAACAATTAGACAATAGTATTTTCTTAGTGGCCCTTATAACCCTTGGAATGCCAAGTCCAGAAAACAAAGCCAAGTAATTCGGACACATTTCCTAGGACTTAAAATAGATGTTAATGTCTCTTAATAGAATCTTAGGAAAGATAACTTGAGAAAAAGGCTGAGTACCCACAGATACTGCTCTGGCCATACTATGTAGTGTTTTTCTGTGACAAAGAAATGACTCTGTGGCCTCAATGCCCCCCAACCTGTGCCCAGCCCTCCTCGTCCTTGGACACATTTGAGTGTGTGAACCCTGCTTCAAAGCAATGAGTCTCAACTGGAGATTCTATCAGGATTCCCTGAAGGGGCTCTCAGTGTCAGCCTCATCTTCCTCCCAGATGGCCATGAACGATGGCGGTGGCCTTAACTCTCGTCCCAGTGGCTCTCAACCTTCCTAATGCTTTGACCCTTTAATACAGTTCCTCATGTTGTGGTGACCCTCCTAACCATAAAACTATTTTTGTTGCTACTTTATAGCTATCATTTCGTTACTCTTATGAATCATAATGTAACTTTTCTTGATTTTTGATGGGCTTAGGGGACCCTATGAAAGGATCAATTGACCCCAAAGGGGGTCACAATCCACAGGTTGAGAATTGCTGACTCAAACCATGAGTGAAACAGAAAGGAAAGGTGATACCGTTTCCTGAAGATGATAATTTATATTCCCTTCCTAACACCAAGGCAATAATAAATTCTACTATCAGAGTGTGTCTAACAGTCAAAGCCTTTCACTAATTTGCCTAATTCATTCAAGCAACATATCAATAGAGAGGAGGGGAGAAGTCTTCCAAGTTAATCATTTCCCACTGATAAAATTGTCAAATTATTCTAGTCCAAATAGTCAAAGCAATGTCATGTGGGATAAAGCCTTACTTTCTGGAGCCTTGCATCTTAGGAAAAAATAAAAACTAAAACTAAAATAAGTTAAAAATGTAGCCAAAGCAATTTGTCCTATAGGTTTATCTGTGTGGTTGCTGGCGTCTCAGTATATGAGAACAGCCACCTTTGCAACAGCGTCTAAAACAAGCCAAGTTCCAAGACTTGCTCTAGAATGGTGCCGCTCAAGCTGTGGCCTAGAAAGATCTATTTTTATTTTATGTGTATGAGTAGTTTGTCTGCATGCATCTATGTGCACCACCTGCATGCCCTTAGAAAACAGAAGAGGGGGTTAGATCCCTTTAATCTGGAGTTGCAGAAAATTGTGAGCATCACATGGATAACTAAAAACTAAAACTCTTAACAGCTGAGCCATCTCTCCATCCCCAAAGTGTGGCCTACAGACCAGGCATCTGAATGTCACTGGAGAGCCTGACAGACGTGCCAGTTCTCAGACCCAGAACTGTGACCACTAACGAGAAGTCTGGCGGTGGAGTCCGGCAGCCTGTGTTCTCAAATCCCTTCAGGTGATTCTGATATGTGGACTAAGTTTCAAGAATCATGGATAAGGCTTCAGAATCCCAGATTCACGTCTAACAAAACCCAAGGTGACATAATCCTATCCCATCACTGACTCTCACAACACGGCTCTGAACTTCGGGAATCTGAAGAGAGCAAAAACTCTCTTGGATTGAATTGCCAATCAGTGAGTAACTTTTAAGTATTGGACCAGGCCTCCAGCATTTTTCAAAAGCTCCTCACACAATTCTAATGCATCATCAACTGGAGAACAAGCTCTACAGGGGTGTGCAGCTCCCTCAGCCCTCCGATGTCCTCATTCTCTACTCTGGAAGCATTCTGAGCCCCTTCTTGCCTTAAGAATTGGAGCCAGTGATCTCAACTGTTTAAGTCACTTTTCAAAGTGCGATCTCTCATCAGCTCAGTGAGATTTGTAACAACAGCTGTTGTCCAACCCGTCTTGGACTCACATCTGAAGATAAGCGTCATTTGGGGATTACCGCTAAGGCTGGTGTCCGTAATGTTTCTGCCAGTAAGTAGAACTTGCAGCAGTGAAAGTCACTAACTCTCCAGTAAGCACAGTTCCTGGCTGGGGACAAGACACACAGCAGTTCTAATATTTTCAGTGTCACAGCAAGGCCCTTCCAAGCAGCTTCAACAGTGGCCAAGGAGATGCTAAACCCATTAACCTAAGTCCATGCAGGTACTGGGATGGCGCCAAGGGTCAGGGGACATGGTAGATACAGGAGCCTAAGGCATTCTCAGGGTAACTGTTTGAGGAGATGGTCTCCCACTATACAAAACCACTGTGGCGACTTTGAAGAAGTTTTGATGAGGAATGTGGGTAAAGGATAATGTTTGACCAAAGCAGTTATAGACCCGATGGCTAAAACATGTCTTGACTTGAGACTGTTTTTCCCCCCTGGAGTGGCATGTACTACTGACAGCTCATCAAATAAAGGGAAGCAGAAAGAATGGAAAATGCATATTCATGTGTAATAACAGACTAAAAAGACAATGCAGGAACAAATATTGATAGACAAATATTTTCCTAGAGAAAGTGGTATGTATATTTTAGCTTCATAAAAATACACTTGAAAGACGAAAAAAAACTTTTTTTTTCCATTTTGGCTTCATTAGAACAACAAGAGGCTTGTGTCTCCCATCAAAGCACAGCCAGATCCTTTTGTCATGTCTGAGAAACTATTGATTCCTCTATTAAATTGTGCTATATGGAAAAATCTTGACAAGAGCAATATCATTTATTAGACTAACAAATATGTTAGTTGTACCAGCTTTGGAGACTTCTAAAATCCATTATACAACTGCAGCTCTTTTTCAGAGACCAGGATGTATTACAGAGACCAATTCTCAGGGCACAGTATGACTAATTTACTGGCACATTCCAAGAGACCATTATATCTTAAGAAGTATAGAAAAATTATAACCTTCAACTTTGGAGAAAATCACTAACAGCTGATGTTTCTGTACTGAAAATCTCAACAAGCCAGGTCCATAGCTCCGCATATTTCAACACTCAGCATTTTCAGACACTCACAGAGAAAACAGGAAGAGGAACAACGAACAACAGAGTGGACCCGAAACCTGAGCTGCTTTTGAGCTTATTAATATGCACGAGGTCATCAACCTGCCTCACCCTGCCCACAGTGCTGTCTGTTCATTCTGAGCTTTCCATACCCTTGTCCACTCTGCCTGCTTCAGTCCTGTTTCGTTTTTCCTATGGACCATGCACTCACAGAGCCCCCTTTAAGCCCTAAAACACTACACCCTAGACCTAGATAAACACATGATCCTCCCAGAGCTCACCTTATTCAGCTGCCCAGAAAGAAAACAAGCCTTACCCAACAAGACATATGAACACCATAGCAAGCCCAGCTCCCAGTGCCACATGCTTCTGGCTCCTGGCTAAACAAACTCTGTCTGTTGTAAATCAGGACAAAGAAATCCCACCCCATCTTAACTTAAAACACTTCTATGACAACCTAGGACCCTCACCTGGAGATCTTGACTATGCTGAGGCATTCATCAAAGGATGCATGGTCAGTGACCAAGGTTTTAAACAGACAACCAAATCTACCTGCTGCCAAATGTACAGCCAACTCCTTGGATTGGGGAAAGGTGATCTTTGAAAGAACTGACTTTTGAAGGGAGTTAAAAAAGATTCCGAGGGTAACTCCAGAGTCCTCAGACCCTTGCCCATCCTCTTAGCCTGCAGACCAAGTGGAGCTTTCTCATAAACCTCCCCGGAACCCACAAGGAAGAAGAAGACTGCAATACCTTCGTCCATATCAAGACGAGAGAAGCTTGCCATCAAGTAGGCAAACCAGAGTCATGGCAAAGTCAGCCTTGGTCACCACTCTTTGCTAGTGTGGCAGCTGCTGGTGAGAAGCAGAAAATCCAAAAAGCAGGTAAGGGACTGAAGAAAAGGAAGAAGAAAAGTCTCCATGCAAAGAAGAGTTGTGGTAGAGAATTCTAATGTTTACCCAGTTCTCTATGTCCTCTAGAACTTTGCGGTTCATGGAGGAATTGCTCTTTCAAGCACTTAGGTAGGTCCATGTGACTAGTTAGGCCAAAGTGGGCAGCAGTGATGTGCAGTGTTTACTATGAGCCCCTTCATGACACCCTAACCGGAGCAGGGACAGCAGAACCTCTTGCCATAGGAGACAAGCTTTATTAACACTTTGTCACCAAGTGTCACCCAGATCTCCAGACCATTTTGCTTCAGAGAGAAAGAAATTCTACTTTGTCAAGCTATTTAACTTTAGAGGGTATTTATTACTAAAGCATACCCCAGCCTCTCCAGTTGACAGGGTAAAGGGTAGGAAGCAGAGACATGATTGAAAATGAGAAAGAATAGCAGCCAAGGAGAAAGAGGGAGATAAAGGGGAGAAAGAGAAGGAGGAGGACAAAGGGAAGAGTCAACTACAACAACCCCTCATATAAACTGCCTTCTGTTAAAGTGACGGAGACATGTGTTTCATAACAACTCCCAAGGGAGACAGCAGTGCTCAGGGGTCACAGCTTCGCACCGGGATGCTTGTGTGCGCTCATCTTTCTATTGAGTCACAACCAATGCAACACACATACACGCATTAATTACTTATTCATTATCAAGCACACACCACATGCCAGACATCACAAGGCCATAGAAGAGACCAAAACACAGACATGGTCGCTGCCCTTATGGAGCCTATTAACTACTGTTTCCTCCCCTCACCCCCTTTAAACTGACGGGAGCCCCTTCTGACTGCACCTGGCAGAAGGACAGAATGATTAAAAACTCAGACACCAGACAGTGATAAGTTTGGGGCAGAGCTCCGGAAGCTGCTTTGACTGGTTCTGCAGGAATCAGCTAATTGGTCTGGGGAAGTTCATGAGTTACCTTTCTGTTGCTGTAATGGAATTATCTGAGATAGATAACTCCGTGGAGGAGTGCTTTGCATAGCCTCACAGTTTCAGAGATTCAGTCCTTCCTGGTGGTTTCTATCCATCATTTGGCCCACGGAGTCCAGGGTGTGGCAGAGAGAAGCAGCTCCTAGGGTGGAAGGTCAAGAAGCAGGGTGGTGGGACTTTCCTGGATTTCCCCTTTGAGTCTGTGTACTTGGTGCATGTGACAGTGCTCCCTACCTCTTCAGTCAGTGCTCCCTACCTCTTCAGTTAGTGCTCCCTACCTCTTCAGTCAGTCCTCTCTGGAAATGTCCTCACCGACACAGATGTGCCACACCAGTACAGATGATCCAGTCAAAGCAGCAACGAAGATTAATCAATCACCCAGGAACCTTCAGCATCGTGGGCCGATTTTCTCATCTCCAACACTATGAAGTTAGGTGTAATGACCTCCACACCACTTTGAGTGAAATATAAAGTCTAGTAATAATAACAGCAATAGCAAGTGATATTTATTGGATGCTTATTACACGCCCGGCACCCACTGAGCCTGGCCTATTGCATTTAATCCTTCTTAATCATTCACCACAGGGAAGACATTCTGTTTTTTCCTAGCTCACAAATAAACCTTAAAAGGGGAAGAGACCTTTCAGGTCCAAAGACCAGTAAGTACCACATTGGAACCACAACCCATAGGGAAAGCTGGGAAAATCGTGAGCCCACACCCTTAACCTTAGTGAAGGTGGCTATCACCATAAAATATGTCCTTTACTGTGGTCAAAAGGAAAGTAAATTTGGGAGCTGGAGAGATGGTCCAGCAGCTAAAGGTGCCAAACCTGAGTTCCACCTCTAATATCCACAGAGTGGAAGAAGAAAACTGATGACCACAGGGTTGACCTTTGACTTCCACAGACCTGCTGGGATGTGTATACCTCCCATGCATATAAATAAATATACAATAAAGAAAAAACGATGCTGCTTTGAATACCCATGCAAAAAATAAAATATCCCTCTGACAAAATTTAACATTGAGGACAACACAGCTTGGTTTTGTTGGTGTTTGGTTTGTAACTTTCTCTTGGAGGTATCAATGAGACATCCCCTCAGGTCCTAAAAGAGAGCAAGCGCCTGCAGAAAATGCTGAGTAGTTGTTTTACATCTCTGCTCCGGGAAAGAAGCACTTTTCGTTTAAGATGTACCACGTTCCTGCTCTGTGTTCATCCTCCCACCTCATCTAAGGCGTAGAAAAGACAATGTGAGTTTCCTCTTTAAACCAGACCGGTCTTTCCCAGTCCCTGCAAGCTCTGGGGCAACTTCTAACCCTTCCTTTGTCGCTCTTGGATGGGTTGGACTGCTGGTAAGCTGCAGCCTGGGGTTCACAGGTCTTAGGGGCCAGACATATCTTACCTGAAGTACAGCTACCATCACTCTTCATTCAGCCTCTATTGGTTACTTGTGTTCCTGTCTGTCCTAAGAACTAAATAAGAAAACGAGATAACAAACAGGTATAGACATTTTTCCTCTAGGCTTGTAATGGAAACTTCAGGCCAACTGGGTATTTGGTGAATCTCGGAGATCTAACTTTTTAATTTAAAAGTTGTTTCGAAAGAGCACTTGAGTAGAAGGTCTAAATAACTGCCTGCCAGTTCCAACTAGCATGCCTGGGACCCCAACAGTGAGAGAAGGGTATGCAACTGCCGGCAGGAATGAGACCCCTTCCAACAGGTAACCTGGAGGCTGGATCACACAGACAGTGCAATTGAACAGCTCTTTCTGCTGGCGAGATGCCCCTCCAAAGGGTGCCACACGCGTCCTCGTGTTCATTCTGTTTTTCTGGAACAGTGTCTTTACAATGCTTCCATGTGCATTTTATGAGTATTCCATGAGTATTTTATGAACAGAAGATCTCATGTAGAATACAGACTATACAGCTTGCCTTGAACTCAGATGATCTGGCAAACAGGAAGTGTGCCCCTCCCCTCAGATGATCCTGGCAAGTATGGAGAGAGCAGCAGCTGATCTTGGTGCGCGCTCAACACCGGCCTGTTGCCTGCTTGTTACTTCCCTGGGTACTTCATGCTCTTTAGTCAGTCCGTTTAATCCAGGTTGCTTAGTAACACAAGGAGATTATGCACAGGCTATGTGTGCCAAAAGCCTGTCTATACTCCTGACCCGGAGACTTCCTCACTCTTAGCTTCACCTAGCACTGCACCACTGACTCTAGAGTGTAATGCTCACCAAAAATATCAGTCTGTACCTAACATCCCACTCTCAGAGTATACGACCGCTCACCTCCATGAACCACCTCAATCTGATTCTGGATGCTGACATCCGTGATTACTTCAGATGCTGGGTCGGTGTTGCAGGCAGTGTAACCAACCCACGCTTCACTAAGTTCATACTCACTGCGCAGATCCAAGTGGCTCCTGTGTGCCTACACTGCTCCAGTTATCCAATGTGTCCTTGTGAAGTTCACCTCTAGTGGGGGTAAAGACACAGAATAAATAACACGTGATACACCAGATGTTGCCATTATGCGGAAAATGAAATAGAGGGATTAAAGAGTGTTTCGGGTCCTAGTTTTGATATAGTGATGAATGAAACGTATTTATTTATTTGTTTATTTAAATTTTTTTGGTTTTTCAAGACAGGGTTTCTCTGTATAGCCCTGGCTGTCCTGGAACTCACTCTGTAGACCAGGCTGGCCTAAAACTCAGAAATCCACCTGCCTCTGCCTCCCGAGTGCTGGGATTAAAGGCATGCACCACCACGCCCAGCCAAAAGGAAATTTTCAAAAGTGACATTTGGGCAAAGACCTAAAAGAGATGAACTCGGAAGACACTTTCACATTTATGGGAAGAGTGTTTTAGACAGGCAGGAGGGTGAGTCAGAAGCCCCTGGGCACGATGTGCGCAGAGGAAAGCGGAGCCGGTGTGGCTGGAACTGCACATGCAAGGGTGATAGGAAGCCGTACGGTGAGCGAGATGACATAACCCGTCGGAGAATTGCTTAGGCCAGCCTGGGTAGCACCTTGAAGGCCACAGAGGGACTTTTGACTTCTAATCCAAGTGGAAAGAGGAAGCCATGGAGACTTCAGACATATGATTGGTGGAATCTGAATTAAATAAATTAAAAAAAACATTTGGTTATGTCTACACAACGTGCATATGAACATTCAAAGCCAAAGCCTTGTTCTCTATAGACAAGCTTGAAGACAAATCTAAATGTCTATTATCTGATAAGGGAATAATAAATGTAGTATAGCCATACAATGCAATGGTTTCCAGAAATTTAAAGTAGTGAAAGGATCGTGACTTGTGCCTGTGATCCTAACACACAGGAGAAAGAAGCAAAAGGGTTGCCAAGAGACTAACCTGGCCTATATGATAAACTTCAGGCTAGACTGGGCTATGGAGTAAAATCTTGTCTGAGAATGGAAACAATAGAGTTATCCTATAATAGGGAGGCAATATCTCCTCCAGACATTGTAGACCATCAAATGAAAAGTCCAATGCCACGTATGAGTCACCTCTTTTCAAGGTGTTGGTCCTCCCTTATTAAACTCTCACAAATATTACAGACTATTGTTATGCTCACAGTTACACTTCAGAACTTGATGATAAGATCCTATATACCAGTATCCTAGGACACGGAGAAATCAAGCTGGTACCAACCCAAAGCTTCATCCCTACTGGCTAGTGTTCACAGTGCTGGGCGGGTCTAAGAATACTACAGGAGGGGGAAGTCATCAACAGTGTTATCAAGCTGTAGACTACAGTAAGCATGAGCCTGGCAAGCTACCAATAGCAGCATAGCTGTCGTGGAAGTAACCAACCTAAAGCCCACCCCGTAAGATAGAACCCATGCCTGGTACCATTAACCAGGAGGAAATCCATGGTTAGCTAAGTCATAGTCCTAAGGTAGAACCTAATACTATTATTCTGTCAAATGGATATAGTAAATAAACTGCCTCCTAAGTTCTTATCTTTATACATAGCTAAGTGTGGCTCTCAACCCTCACCAAAGAAGCTTCATTTTTGTAGTAAATGCTAACACACAGACCCACCACTGGTCAAGCTGACAAGAATAAGAGATTTTGGAGTGCTGAGCTCTAAATAAGACTCTGAAAGACAAGACAAGAGAGGAGCTGATGGCATCAGAGACTCTGACTGAGATTGGAGCCTAGTTTATGACAAAATGAAAGAAGCTTATGACAGCACTTTGGCTACTGAAGTCAAAATCTTAAATGTGTATGGTTCAAACCCACCGAGTCTACATTTAGAAATGTAAGCAAAGGAGATGTTTGAAAAGTCAATACATATCATTTCTCACACTGGTGTTCTGTAACCACTAACAACTTAAAATAGTGAAGTACTATTAATAAAATAAATTAAAAGCAAATGAAAGGTCTATAGACAAGGCATTTAAAACAAATTAAGAGGATTTGGAGAGATGGCTTAGAAGTTAAGAGCACTTGCTGCTATTCCAGAGGACCTGGGTTCAGTTTCTGCACCGACAACTCACACCTGCCTGTAACACGGGCTCCTAAGAATCCAATATCTCTGGCTTCCAGGAGCATTTGCATTCACGTGCACATAGCCACATTCATATGCATACATGTAATTAAAAATAATAAAAATGAATCTTAAGCCCGGTAGTGGTATCACATACCTTTAATCCCAGCACTCAGAGGCAGAACAGGTGCATCTCTGAGTTCAAAGCCATCCTGAGTCTATATAGGGAGTTCCATGACAGCCAGGGCTATACAGAGAAACCCTGTCTCAAAAAATAAAATCTTTAAACAAATTAAGATATATTATTCCAGTAGATACTAAACAATCACAAAAATTGTGATTGCATAATATATAAAAAGAAAATTAAGGTGCACTGTTAAATGTAAAAGAAAAATTTAAAACACACTGAGATTTATAAATTTAATAAGAAATTTTAAGTTCACAGCATCTTATATAATTCTATTTGAAATATAGAAAGTCATGTATGCCAATTCTCAATTTTAAGAACATTATTATTTAGTTGTATATGTTTATGTGTATGTGCACGCATGCACATGTTCTTGCGTGTTAAGCACCATGGCATACCTGTGGAAGCCCAAGGACAACACAAATAAGTTGGTTCTCCTCTGTGGGTTCCTGGGATTGAGGTCGGTTGCTGGGTTTGACAGCCAGTGCCTTTACCTCATGGCTCTGGAGGAGTAGTACCTAAAATCCTATAACACAGTAGGAGCTAGACCTGACAATGATTATAGTTAAAAAAAAAGCTCACAGAAGGGATTTTTAACTTTCCAAACACTCAAGAAAATGAGAAATGATCATGTATGTGTATTGAAATGTCACAATGTACCTTATAAGTATATGAATTACCATGTATTAGTTAAGAATTTGATCTTTAAAAATAATGATCAATGGTTTCTCAACAGCTACTGTGACTTTACCTCAGTCACCAAAGCTTGGCTGTCAGTGGAGGGTGAGCTTTGTCTCATACACGTAGAAGTACCTATCTCACTGCACCAAATGGGTTTGCAGGTCTCTGTTATGAGAGAGCATTCACAACTGACAGGTGACCTTGAACCCTGAGTTCCAAGGCCGAAGCCAAGCATCTAGAGCCTCTTCAGTTCAGGGACTGTGGTTCTGTGACGTCCCTATTGTAAAACTGACCACTGACCAGATGACATACCTGTGATCCTGGGTGGCACAAAGCTAGTGTACCAAACAACCCAAGCGCTTGAATGGCCTCTGAAAAATTCCTTTGTCCCTCTCTTCCAAGATCTGACTCACGTTTTCTCCTCCCACCTAACCCAGTGGGAGAACTGCAGTACAGTCATCCTTCCATATCTGTGAGGGATGGGTTGCAAGACCTGCTCCCCCCCCAATAGATACTGAAATATGGGATGCTTAAGTTGTTCATATAAAATGATACATTTGCATATGACCTACCTACTTCCTTTTGTAGGATCACTACAAGTCTTCCCTGTGTGACTTACAGTGTCCAACTCAACACAAATACTATGTAAATCATTGTTGTAATAAATTCTTCAGAGAATAATGGCAAGAACAAAATGTCTGTATGTGCTCAATACAGATACACTTCTTAAAAATATTTGCAGTTTTCGGTTGGCTGAATTCAAGATGTGGGACCATAAATAGTGACGATCAAATGGGTTTTTCTAAGGCAGTAAAAATACTCATGTTCTATAGTGTAAGCTCCTCCCTCTGTTTCACTACCTGCTTCTACCAAAGTAAACAAATACCCGGGCTCATTTTGTGAGTTCTGTCATTAAAGGAAAGGTCATTGGCAATCAGTGCTGTGTCCTCCAGAAAACTTGCACAGTGAGCAGTATAAGAGTGAGACAGCCCAACCCAGACAGTTTTCACCCATAGAGCCATACCTGTGGTGGTTTCTGGTGACCTTTCTGTTGCTGAGGCTGGGGAAGGGAGTAAGAGAGATTGTCCCCAATGCTATTATTGCATAAATGGGTTTTAGCCAAAGCATTGCAGGAGTGTTGGTGCCTGGGCACTGATTCCTGAGAAAGGAGGGGGCCAACAGGGAGGGCTGTGACTGTGCCTGAAAACCATTTCAAACTGTGTTACAAGCCAGCCCCGCCACACAAAGGGCCCCTATTCGGCTCTCTACATGGTTCTGAAGTCTCTTCAAAGCACTCAATTAAAAAATGTTGCTTCTATAAAACTCGGGGCAGACTCTTATGGAGCAAACAGCTGCCATGTGATTAGAAACACAGGAAATGGTCTGAAGATGCTTGGTGTTCTAAATCTCTTCCTCTGCATCCCATGTACGGTACCCAGGAAACGATGCAGCCTGTTAACTTGTGCTGTTGATTTTGTTTTCAAAATACCATTAAAAGATACGCACTACAGAAATGTCTGACCTGCAGAAAACTGTAGAGCACAATCAGACTCAAGCGCTTAGCGCTCACTTCGTTCATTTGGTACTTTACAGTGTGTTTTGTAGCATATGCTTTTTAATTCTTGAAGACATATTTCAGACAGTGTACCTAAAGCTTGAAATTTTGAATATTCTTCATAACATTGGTCTGTAGGCATTTCGCAGTCTTACTGATGCAACACCATTAGCCCACAGTATCGTCCCAGGAAATGATTGTGTGATAAATAACTGATGCACACTAGATTGCCTCCTGAAGGCAGCTCTCCAGCACCGGTGAAGGAGGAGTAAGTACCAGTTTGGGTTAGCTGAAACACACAATAATTGTTAGGAATCCTTGCTTAAATTCCTACAATGTCCATTTAGGGTATTCTGCTATTAAATATATTATCAAATAGTAACATGCTAGGAGAAATAACTCTAATCTCCTATAAGACCTTCCTGAGTTATTAATCTATTTTTTATAACTCATAATTCTGTTAAAAGTGTCAACTCTTCTACCCTTTAGAAATGAAGCTTGGGGTTTTTTTTTTTCTACTTTTCTTTTCCTTTTTAATTGCATTTCCCTGGTTTTCTACAGCATGCATAACACTGGTTTTACAATGTTTTCTAAGTGTAAAAGATTTTCAAGTAATGTGTGGTTTCCTTCCTCACAGTTTTAGAAAAAGCCACTATAGATTGTAAACAATGTTTGCCTTCCTGCCTATTCAAGACCACAATTGAGAAAATTGAACTCCAGATCTTTAAAAATGACTTCAAGTCTATTTGCACAACTAAGCTTGGTTATGAAGCCATGTAATCATTCTTTAAATTCTCCCCTGTGACTTGTGTGGACTTCAGGTAGTAATATAAGCACTCCCTTCCCTAAGATCGATCAGGGGGTGCACACACAACACGTAGTCAGCACTCGGTTTTGTTTAAAGACACTTCCTGATTTGAAAAAAGAAAAAAATAAAAGATGAAATTGAGCAATGTTCCCGCCTTAATACATTCTGTATTGTCATGGTTTTGATAAGTTACAGAGGCATGAAGAACTTTATAAAGCCTCATGCACAGGAAGCTTGAGGAGAAGAGTTGACCTGGGCAAAAACCTCTTGCCAGGAGGAAAAAAGAAATCCAATGTGATTCTGTGGGAGGAGCAGACATCTCTGTAAATGGAGAGCAGGAAACGAACAAACAAAATACAAAACGTTCAGAGGAGAAACTGCATGCACAGTATTGGTGCTAACCTTCCTCCATGATGCCTGATGTTACAGGAAAAAACACGCTTCTTTCCAAAAACTCAAGGAAAGGAGAGTTTTGAGAACAAGTGACAGAGAACTCTAATGTCTAATAAAGTCAAATGCACTCACTTTCCAGTTCGGTCCCAGCAAGGCACACCAGGATTAGATTAAATATACATTGTAATAGTCAAGGCTTGGTAAGCACTGCTCTTTAATGTGTACCTGAGCATACTATATTTACTTATACATTGTTCTACTTTATTCCATTGCTTATACTTAAAATTAGATTTATTTTGTATGTTCTTATTTTAACAGTATGAGTCCCTAGAGGAAAAAGTTATATTGAGTTGATTTCTAATATAGCTTTCTTTTATGTGTGTTTAGTAAATGCCTATAAGACTCTAACCAAAAGCATTCACCTGGAGGCAGCTTACCCAGATCTTAGGCACAGGCCACAGAGAAGATATCCACTAACGGGTTATAACGACAAATGCAAATCTAGTAATTAAACGCAAACTCACATCACCCTAAATACTTAGTGCCACAGTTAATGCCTGCTTCTTCCCCTGTTGCCATGGAGATAAGAGCAGCTGGTAGGCCCTGTGTCTGTGGTTCCCCAGTTAGTCATGGCTGCACATCACAATTACCTAGGGATCCCTTGAAAGTCCAAACTCTGACTTACTTCCCTCCCTGAAGTTCTCACTGGGCATCAGCACTGGAAAGATCATCAACTAGGTTTTGCATATTCAACTCCAGCATTTTCATAAAAATTTGTTTTCTCCAAATTATTTTCCAGTCTAGTGCCATCAAAGAGTGAGAAGATATGTGAAACATTTAGTCCATGACATTTTATAAAACTCTTATGGTTGTCCAGATGTTTGAATTGATTCAACTCTTTAACAAAAAAATAGTGTCACGTCTGGATAGGATTCCAATAGCAGACCCTATGCCAGTGTATTCCTGCAAAAATATGCTGCTTTACCCTCTTCCAATTCAACCTCTTTAGCAACTCAGATCAACGGCTACAGGAGTTCCCTGAGCAATTTATAACATTAAGTAAATTTGATTGCTTATTAATTGAGTTGGGTTTTTTGGCTGTCTACCCAATGGAAGAGTCTATAAAGACATTTTCCACTGTAAGTCTTTCCATTTTTTGCCCTCATTTTGCAAATAAATAAAATTAAGCTCTAAGAGACATACAAGGAAAATAGAGGGAACGCAGCTACAATGTTCTCTGAATGAAGGGGCAAGCCCAGCTCTGGGCTCCTGTACGAGGTATGTTTAACCTTATTGAGAAATGGAATTTTCCCATTAATGTTTGGGCTGAACCTGTAAATACAAGGAAAGTACGTGTCCACTGGAGATTGAATGCCCTTTCCAGCAGATGAGAACACATTGAGAGTTTATAGCCTGTGCTGCAGAGTTAGGAACTCATTACTTTTGTTGATTTGTCTACCAGGCTGGGTAACCAGCTCCTCAGAGACTAGCAGCATTAGCACCACACGGAGGCCCCGGGAAGCAAGATTAAATTAAAGAATGAGCCTAAGTCTGTAAAAGTTTTGTACCCACAGAGGTACCACAACCACTTATCTGAGTGAATAACATTTTGGCTACAGATGGGGTTTTTAAAGGCATCTCAGGTCTTTACTCGAGGGATCAGGCTTGGCAGGCACAATTCTGGCATCCCATCCTATGGATAGATTGAACCTCAACTGGGCTCATCAATCCAAGGAGAGGGAGAAAAGCCGGAAGTGAGTTCATCCCAAGTAGAATACCCCTAGGTAAGTAGAATCTCTCCACCCCCTTTCTCTGCTGCCGTGGACATTTGAAGGGCTTGAGGGGGTTTGTTCCCTCGCCTGCGCCTGCGTGCTGCAGGTTCTAAGAGCACTCTTCACACCTCCCACTATCACGGATGCTCCCCTCAGAGGTTCTCCTCTCCCGGAAGTTAAGAAGTCTCTTGACTCCCGTCGAACCCTGAGCCGAGCCACCTTCCCGCAGCGCGCCTATCCTATGTAAAACGCTGCGAAGAGGATATAAGCGGTATAAAATCTTGATAGAACAAAATAAAATGTGCACCAATGTGCATCTGATAGATGCAGCAATTGATTTGTGGATTAGGTTTTTATTTTCAGCCCATTGAAAAGAAATAATGTATGGAGGCAATCTAGTACTAAGCATTTTAGAAAATCTATTTGAGATCATTTCTGCAGAAGCCCTGACAGTTTGTCATAAGAAGGGAGGAGAGCAAAGGATAATTGTCTCCAGTCTAGTAAAACACAGAATAACTGCCATCACACTTGAGTGAGCTTATAGCCAGCCGGTCCCAGGGCCTCCAGAAGATAGAGCAGTTAATGTTCCCTTTTATTTCAGAGGTTATGTCACTTGTATCACAGATTTATACCATGATACAGCAATTTCATCCAAACAGATGGATAATGATGTCAAAGGCAGAAACCCAGTTTTTATTGAGTTTTGCAAAGATTGCTCAGATAGCTGCTTCAATTGAAAAGCCCCAGCAGTACCTCAGCTCTTAATCTTTGTAATCTCAGTGGTATTAAATTTCATCATTTTTGTTTGAAGGAGGAAAATTCTGCAGTAATGGCTTCCTAATAGGAAACACAGAGGCGGCAAAGCCGGGGGCTCTCGGTGCGGCTGCGCCATAAGCACTGCTGATTTATAGGGCTGTTTATGACAGAAAGGAAAATTATCTTCTGCAGGTATAAATCAGGTAAAGAGTAGGAAATTGAACTTAGATATCATCTTGTCAGATGCTTAATGTTCTTCCTCCTGTCACTTTGGATAGGCCCAATTTGTAGAATACTGCACGGGTAAAGGATGACAATTAACAGTGACAAGGCCGTAATAGATGAAGCCATAAACCCGGCCTGCTGGTGCGCCATGCTATGTATGATTTTAAGATGAAGTGGTGCCAAAAGTATATATTAGCTCAAACCAACCATTTCCTGTGTTCAGCAATACCCAGCGTGGCACTTGTTTGTCACTTTCATTGAGATCTACATACTACAGTTTACATATTAATGAACCCATAACACCTCACCTTTCCTGAAAGTCAAAGAAGTTCCACGGAGGCTTATTTGTTGTTTACTTATCAGAAACACGGGGCTTATTCGCCTAAGGAGCAAATAAGGAGGTCTCTCATTTCGATGATCACGTTTCTGGCGACCACCCAGAGGAGGGAAGGGAACTTAACTTCTCCAGACCCTAGCGGGCAGGGGCCGCAAGGGCAGTGCCTGGCATGGGGGCGTGGCAGCAATTTAGTCCTCAAAACCAATCTAGGTAAGCAGTCAAAGTCACTGCCCAGAGAGCCATGGCAGAGCTAGCTCTTTGCCAGAAAGGTTGCAGAGGTTAGAGCCGAGATAGGAGAAGCTGACCGACCTTGGGGCTCGGGCCACCGGAGGCAATTATCCCCAGAGTTTATGAACAATATAACAAGGAAATGAACTTGAGGATGGCAGCCGTTTTAGCAGCTTTGTTAAGGCCAAGTGGAGAATCTGGCTGCCAAGAATGGAGGGCGTCTTGTTGTGGGCTCTGTTTTGTTTTCCGTTCCATCAAAACCTCACAGAATATTTGGTGTGACAGGGAGATTCTATTTAGAGTGAGCGAGGCACAGCAGTCCGAGGATCCCCGGTCTCCTGATTAAGTTTCCACGGTTGGTAAATGAGATTCAGTTACACATTGGAGCCCGGTCAGTAAGCTGGCAGATCCCAGGCAAAGAACAGTTTCAGCGTGAGAAAAATCTACCTCAGCTCTGATAAACAGTAATTGCTAATAGTAATGATGTCCAAGAGGAAAATGCGTTCTGAGAACATCCTTCCCCAGAAGAAACAGGTCTAAGGGATTCCAAGATGCTTACAAACACGAGGAAGTTCTAAACCACCATTGCCAATAGGTGTCCTTTCCAGAGGACTCTTGGCACCTGTTGCAATGTACAAGAAGAAACATTTCAACTAAAACTCCATATCGGGACTCAGCCTAAGCCTGTTGGCCTTCATCTGCCCACTCAGGTTGTCTATTAAATGCTACATTGACATTGAAAGCTATCACGCAGTTCATACTCAAAGAATTAAATTTGAACCACTGTTTATTTGGAATCTATGTTTTTTTAAGGAAGAATATTTTGCTCCTTTGATCCTCAGGCATTCTTATCTGGTAAATAAAGATTTTTTTATTCTTAAGTATACATTGGTATTTGACATCTGGTTTTAAATCTATACTGTTTTCCAGCCAAGCATTCATCTGTCTGATCTGTGAGCGTCAGTTAAGTTCCTGATGTCAGTAAACAGTTGGGAGAGGTTACATTGGGAAAGCAGGCAACTGAGCAAGCTAGGAACCAGAAAAGGCAGGCCCAAAAGGAAAGGGGTTGGAGGGATGAGAGGTCAGTGCTAGTGAGCCCTTGCCCTTGCCCTCGCCATCTAGGAAAAGTGAGTTCAGCAGTAAATGAGGCAGGGATCAAGAACAACATCAATCACTAATAGTGAGGCAGAGTGGAAAGTCAGCCATTTGCAGATTGAGAAAGGATATAAGAGCCAGAACTGATCATAAACAAGGAAAGTGGACCAGAATTTATGGAGAAGTTAGGTTGACAGCCCCTTACTAGAGTAGTGCCATGGGGAAAGGACATCCACAGGACATTAGGTGGCCTTTGTTGAGTTTTTAAAATGGAGTTGCAGAGGTCAAACCACAGAAAGTGGAGAAAACAAGAATAGACTTTTTCAGATGTTAGGGTAAGAGGAGAAAGCAAAGGAGAGGCATGGGAGAGGTGAAGAAGAGAAAGAATTCCGTGGGAAGGGTTGAAAGCTGAGGCCTATGGGCTGGTGAGGGGACAGAGTAAAAGTGGGGGCTCAGGCAGGAGTTGGAATAGAAAGGCATTGGGATGGGATGGCAGGTCTTGGGATGGGAGCTAGAAGATTCTTAGCAAGACAAAAGGATCCAGCTCTGAATCTCTATCAGATCACTGAGGTAAAGGATGCCAAAAATACCAAAAAGAAACATAGCAGATGAACATTTGTAAAAACACGGCTTATTATGTTAGGCTTTGAGGACCCAGCAATAACACCTAATTAAAAGCCAGCCAATTGAATAATAATAAGCTGGCACTAATTTAAAATATCTTCTTTTTAAATGTTATTTTATGTGTATGAATGTTTTGTTGTGTGTAAATGCACCTGCACCCTGTGTGTGCCTGGTACCTGCAGAGGTCAGAAGGGGGGGGGGTTTCCAGTCTTGTAGACCTGGAATTACAGATGGTTGTGAGCTGCCATGTGGGTGCTAGGAATCGAACCTGGGTCCTCTGAAGAGCAGCAAGTGTTCCTAACCTCTAAGCCATCTCTCCAGCCTCTTTAAAATATTTTCTTGTTGTTAAGTAAATTAGCCTGGAAATTTCAACAGATCTTGGAGAAATTTGCAACCCTTAATTTTTTTTCATTTAAGTGTTTTTAAAGATTGTTTTATACAAGGAGATAAGAATGGATCAATTCTTATTCTTCTACATGATAGCTGCCAGTTGTGCCAGCACCATTTGTTGAAAATGCTATCTTTTTTCCACTGGATGGTTTTA
>NC_034592.1:60525670-60531774 GCF_900095145.1 Mus pahari
TGTAGCAGAAGATGACCTAATCGGCCATCAGTGGGAATAGAGGCTCCTTGGTCTTCCAAACTCTATATGACCCAGCACAAGGCAAGGCCTGGGCCAAGTAGTGNGAGTGGGTGGGAAGGGGAACAGAGGTGGGAGGAGGGGTATGGGAAACTTTCAGGATAGCATTTGAAATGTAAATAAAGAAAATAATAAAAAAAAAAGATTGTTTTATGTATATAAGTATTACAGTGAACCATCTCTCTAGACCAAATTGTAAATGTTTAACATAACCGCCAACATGTTCAAGACACTTGGATAAAATATGTGACCAAGAATGAATGGTCACTACTAAATCTCAACAGTTCAAGGGAAAACTTGTTTGTGGATCAAACATGGGGCTTGAGCTTGCTTGGCAAGCTCTCTCTTGAGCTCCAGCAGAGCCACCAGTGTGCTGTTCTTGAAGGATACTGTGTCTCTCAGGCACACACACTGATCCTATGACCCTGGATTCTCACCAAAGCAGATAATCTCCTTTTCTATACAGGCAAGGGTTGCTGCATATGCAGCTAGTATGGCATCCGAGACTTTTCCAAATCTGTTGAATTCAGTATCTCCTATTTGTGAGCAGCTCACAAACCATCAGAACTACAGATAATCTAATACGTTTAACTAGCTTGCTGCTGTGAATGCTACTGTGCGTAAACTCTGCACAGTGACGTGCAGCTGGGAAATCAGTTCTCCTCCATGGCAGCTCACATTGGTAAAGCTCTACCTGCAGCTGGGCTTCTTCCATAGACTTTTCTCTCTTCTTTGATCACTTACACCTACAAGGAGATAGCGTAAATCACATTCATCTCTTTTCTTGGCAGTTTTCTCTTGACTTCTTAATGCTGCTTGGCTTCTCTACATTTAACAATTTGGATTAAGTTAAAATCTAATAGAATTAGGAATCCTAATTTATAAAATAAATCTTTCAATAAGCCCAATCTTTTAATCAAGATTATAAAAAGTCCTACGATAAGTTTAGGAGTATAAGAAAAGAATATACTCCTTGCTCGCTGTAAAACACAAAGCCATGTTTAGAAATTTATGAGGCTAATAATTTTCAAGGCCTGATTAATATATACTCCTCCTGCATAGGAGAAAGGATGTGCACTAACTGGACTATGTAAGGTTTTCTCATGCAACTCTAAGAACAAAACCTCTACTCTTGCCAGGCGGTGGTGGCACACGCCTTTAATCCCAGCACTCGGGAGGCAGAGGCAGGCAGATTTCTGAGTTCGAGGCCAGCCTGGTCTACAAAGTGAGTTCCAGGACAGCCAGGGCTATACAGAGAAACCCTGTTTCGAAAAACCACAAAAAAAAAAACTCCACTCTTAGGTAAACTGATGTCTACTACAGTATATAATTATGCCTTGTGTCCATGGGGGAAGCTGAACTAAGAGAGCTGGCTGGCTATTCAGAAAATACCTAACTGAAAATATGGTACTTGAGTTGACCTTTGAAGGTTTTCAGAAGTTTAATAAAATAAAGATGAGATGAAGGAATCCTAGTTAGAATGGCAGGGGCAATATCAAGAACATCAATTCTATGTGGACTTGTTGTTAGTTATCTCAAAATATTCTTGCCTTAATGGAAAGTATTATGATCAAAGATAGAGAGATACAGAGATAGATCGATAGATAGATAGATAGATAGATAGATAGATAGATAGATAGATAGATAGCAAATAAAAATTGTGAATAAATATATATTTTTCAAAAGTTTCAAAGAAAAGGTTTTAAAAAGATGCCTTTTCATCTACTAAAACGTGTAAGGTCTAGTTCTGAATCTCATAGTTATGACACTGTGTGTGGAAAGGCATCAGCAACCCAACAAATAGTAAGTAACTGTTGTCTGCTTTAAAATGCTTTGAGCAACCAAACGAGCAAAGCCAGACTTACAGCATCACACGAACTCTGTGCATCAGTGGAGTATGACATCCAAGCAGGCATACAAGCAGAGGATCAGTTTATGCAACGGCACTTGACATTTGCCCCTGGAGACCTTATTCTTCTAATTATGTAATTATCAAAAGAATAATAAGAAAATTATAAGTGTTAAGTCCTTAGCTTTTTATCAGGTGATAATGTTGGCTTCTCATCAAATCCTCAGATTTTTCCAATGTGGCAATTATCTCCACGTAATAGGGGAAGAAACTGGGGCACAATGGGTAGTCACTTGCCCAAGGTGACACAGTTAGAGGACAGATTTCAACTCTGGAAGGCTAGATCTATTCACATGTTGTTAACTGAAACATCTCCACAGATATTTTAGTGGATGAGATGAAGACAATGTGGGGGGATTAACTCCACCACTATTCCAGTTTGGAGAACATTTGGATTCCATTTGGAGGACCCTTCAAAGTCATCAGGAAGGCAGTTATTTTTGAATATATGCTGTGGGTCTACAGTACTGCCTGTGAGACACTGCTGGCTACACCAGGGAAGTTAAGTCTCTGTTTGGAAGTTGTAGTAGATGGTTGTTGTGGTTTCTGCTCGAAATTTCCATTCCTTTGAGAACACTACCCTAAGTTCCTTCTCAGCCATGTGTTCAATATAGGGACAGCCAGGTTTACACAAGACCTCCTTGGTATCCGGGATTCATGGTGCTAGAACTGAAATGGTAATTGATGGACTTCATTGTGTTGCAGGTTGGTTTGGTTGCCATTATTGTCTGTTTCCTCTACCCTGTAGACAATGCTGCCTGTAACTGTTGGTATGACTGTTGAGGGTAAAGCCAGCAGGCTGAGAGAAACATAGCTGGAAACTGGAGAGAGCAGTTCTGAAGGGATTTGAATATCTAGATTCTATTATCCCTTAGTGCAAGTCATGTGGCTCTTTGCTAGTATTAAGGCATATGAGGCAACTCTGTGGTCTTCTAAAATAGTCTTGTTTCTCTTAAACTAATTTAACTTCTGCCACTTAGAGTTAAAAACAAAAAAGTTCTAACACAGACATAAAAGAGTCATATACATACAAAAATACTCAAAATAATCTTTATAAAAAAGTTGCTGTGTCATTGGATGGATCGATAGATGTAGATAGATAGGTGGACAGATAAGACAGACAAATGGACAAATGGATGCCAGATAGATAGATGATAGAAATATATATATATATATATATATATATATATATATATATATATATATACACACACATATATGTACATATATACTGAGATATATAGATATGCACATAACTAACTGATCAGGAAACTCTTTCATGAATGTGATTAGCAACTGAACATTCAGTTATTGTTGCCAAACTTCATCTGAAGTTCTTAGGGCTTTAGGGCTTCTCTGCTGCCAGGACTTTTTGAGTTATGTAATTCTATATACTAAAAAACATATCAGTTCCCCAATAGCCCAAGTTCTCAAAGAATCTGGGAAAGATGCATTCTGAGTCCAAATGGTATATAAGTTCCAATTCCATAATAAAGAAACTGACTTTTAACTAAACATGGCAGAGTGTAAACCCCACATGTATACTTTTTCCCTTCAAAGTCATTAGTCTACAGCAATGCCCTTAGTCTTCAGAGGCTGTGATCTCTCAAAGCAATACCAGAACTCTATTTGGAAGTAGTCTTCCTAGATTACCACCTATTTCCCTGAATATTCATAATGGCACCAAGTTTTTACCACTGGAGACAAGTCTAGACTTTTGGAGTGAGCCAAACACTGAGAGCCAATGTTGTTGATTAAGCTGAGTAATTGAGCTTAAAAACCACTTGGCATTAAAATGGTATTGGATATAGAAATGAAGATAGGTGTTCTCTTTCATTATTTATGAAACTGCCTTGTATTTTTACTAAGTTATATACTATTTAAATTTTATGTATAGTTTACCTACAAAGTAAAACTTCAAAATAGAGGGCTGGAGAGATGGTTCAGTGGTTAAGAGAACTGGCTGCTCTGCCAGAGGACCCAGGTTCAATTCCCAGCACCTACATTGGCAGCTCACAACTGTCAGTAACTCTTGTTCCAGGGAATCCAACATCCTTGCATAGACATATATGTAGTCAAGACACAATGTACATATAATAAAAATAAATATTTTTTAAAACTTCAAAATATTATTTGTATGTTTCAAATAATTAGTCTAATAGATTCATAAATGTAAATATAAAAGACCATTTTTCCTAATTCTAAGGAAGGTCTGATAATAACACCAATAGATACACTGTCATATGCTTTCGTATATATTATGTAACCTTATTTTTTAAAATCAAAATTTTATTTTAACCTAAAAACAACCATCATTTAGCCAGATAACATTTTATTAGGAACAAGAAGGAACAATATGCAGAAATACTTTATACTAAATGTAATTATTTCTTTTTTGGAAAATACAGCTGTTGTGGCATTAATAATGTTGAAGGGTTGTCTTTTAAAACATTTCTTCCCTTTCCAGGACGCTCACTGGAGGACACTGGAGTGAGCAGGAGTCCAGGCTTTCCTCACGCCTTCAGATAGGCTGTCATGACGGAGCTCTTCCAAAAACTCCTTTCCTTGGGTTCTGTGAAGCCATCCACATAAAGGTTTCAAAGCAATCTCTCAAGTTCCCCAGAAAATACATATATCTGATTTGAAAATTATCCTATCGACAAGACTTTACCAATATTATCTTTACTAGTGATGTCTTAAATAAATAAATAAATAAATAAATAAATAAATAAATAAATAAACCAACAAACCCCAAATCTTTTTAAAGCATCACTCGGGCGCCCCAGACAGAGATGTCACACGCATGGCTCAGATGGCTGCTGTGTTTGTGCTGTTTCCCTGTCTCGCATTCTGAGCAAACACAAAGGCTATTTTCCCCGAAGGGTTCAGAGGGCATACGATTTCATTTCTACAGAAAATTGTTTCTCAGGATTTCAATCTTCTTAGCTGGGGATGACAAAACATAATATCAGAAGCACTTATTCCTCTTATCTACCATTTTTTCAAAGCATAAATAAAAGCTCCGTACACATTTAAGACAGGTGGATTCCAACTTAGGGATAAAAACAGATACGCTGCATGAAGAAGTTTGATAATGTGAGAAGATGTAATTGAAAGATTTAAGGGAAGATCGATGTGAGAGCCAAACCCTTTAAAAATATTTTTGGATTGTCAGTCTCGTTTTATTCGAACGGCGTTCAATTTCTCTAAATCTGGGGTTAATGAAACAAGTGACGAAAAATTAAATTGGATTTTTAGCAAAGGGGATTCAAATGAAGACCATGTGGCTAAAGCCTCCCCCTTTTCTATTTCTGAGCACAGTGGTGAGCAGTCCTTTGGTTTTTCAACCTCATTACACTCTTGTTCATAAGGCCTGGTATAAAAACTTTAAACCTCAAATGTTTTTAGAATAAAACAAACCATGCATCTATGAAAAGATGAGCATAATGGCTTTCTGTAACATGCCTGGTGCACTTCAGAGCTGGCCTTGCATGGCACTGGCTGAGCCATTCCCATTAATGTTAATAGCTTCTTAAGCTTCTACTGTTCTATCATTTAGGCAATAATTCGAGGATCAATTTAATTTCATGGGAATCTCACTATTCCAGGCTGACTTTGTGACTTTGTCTTATAAAAGAAATTTTTTTCAGATCACCTAAGATTGCACGGTGACTCTTTTCCGGAGAAAAGGAACACGGCCACACTCATGCATCTACTGTCGCTCCACGTGTCATCATGGACGGAAGTAGATGTAAAATAGGATTGCTTCTGAGGTATCAACATCGTCTATCTTGTCTCAGCCTCCAGCTGGTTTGCAAAAATCATGCAAACTTAGTCATCTAGAGAAATATTATGGCTGACCCTGAAAGGGCCACAGCTGCCCTGTTCCACTACAGCTGCCATTTTGGGTTAAGGCGCTGCCTTAGTAGGTCTCTTATAATGCTGTGCTGGCTAGCTTTGTGTCAACTTGACACAGCTGGAGTTATCACAGAGAAAGGAGCTTTAGTTGGGGAAATGCCCCCATGAGATCCAACTGTGGGGCATTTTTCTCAATTAGTGATCAAGGGGGAGAGGCCCCTTGTGGGTGGGACCATCTCTGGGCTGGTAGTCTTGGGTTCTATAAGAGAGCAGGCTGAGC
>NC_034592.1:60532049-60536498 GCF_900095145.1 Mus pahari
TTTTTTTTTTTTTTTTTTTTTTTTTTTTTTTTTTTTTTTTTTTTTTTTTTTTTTTTTTGAGACAGGGTCTCACCTGCCTCTGCCTCTGCATGTGCCACCACCGCCCGGCCAATGCATTGATTTTTAATTCAGGAGTGTTAACACAGTGTGTCACATGTAGGGTATCCTTTAGATATCAGGTGTTTCAGAAGACCACATCTGTGGTGAGGTAAAAATCACACTGCATCACATGAGTTCAATCGCTCCACGCTCTTAATTATGAAAGCATCAGCAGACAGAGCAAGAGTCTTGAGTGCAGGACAGTGAACAGCGGAGAGGGAACAAAAATGAGATTCTATTTCAGAATTATTTTCCATAGATTTGGGCAACTAACTATATTCTTTGCACTAAGAAGTAATGGTTGCTAGAAAGTTCAGAAAAGGGCCCTTTCTACTCCTGCGCAGTACTTTACACTGTCATTCTCTGGCAAGGGGAGGACTGAGGAGTGTGAGCTCTGAGCATTACACTAAGACTCAAGCTTTCTGAAACTTCTCAACTTCAATGAAATGCATGGAGATGGTATAACAATTTTAAATACACACGCCCCAAACAGACACTAATGCACATAAAAGGTTAGTAGGTTCTGATACAATAACAGTGGGTGGTGCTCTCAACTCTACATAGATCCTCTAAAACAAAAGTCAAGGAAATCTCCAAGTTAAAACCACACCACAGAGGAAATCACTTAGTGGATATGTAAAGGATATCCCATGGAAATGCTACAGAATACACACTCTTCTCAATAGACCGTGCACTGTCTTTAAACTAGACCACATTTTAAATCACAGATGGTCAGAAAAGTTGCTCGATGTTATCAAATTATACTGCAATAAAACTAGGATTCAACAGCATAAAAAGTACTCAAGTGCATGCAGGCTGAAGGATATTCTCTGGAACAGCCAGTGGATTGTTGAAGAAACCATGGAGGAACTTAAAGAGGGTGAAATGCAGCTTACCAGAACCTGTGAGACACAGTCAGGAACAGTGAAAGCAGTTTTAAGAGTGTATAACTATGGGAGCCCACATTAAGGCAGAGGGGTCACAGATAAAGACTCATGCTTTGGCCAGGAGTCCAAGAAAAACACTTTCAAGCCTCAAAGCAGTAGGCGTCAAGAAATATGTTTCTGCCGGGCAGTGGTGGTGCATGCCTTTAATCCCAGCACTTGGGAGGCAGAGGCAGGTGGATTTCTGAGTTCGAGGCCAGCCTGGTCTACAGAGTGAGTTCCAGGACAGCCAGGGCTACACAGAGAAACCCTGTCTCAAAAAAAACAAAAAAACAAAACAAAACAAAACCAAAAAAACAAACAAACAAAAAAAAAACAAAGAAAAAAAGAAATATGTTTCCAAGCAGAAACTACAACAAACACACACACATACATACACATACTATCCATCAAAGAGTTGATTCTGCAACAATAAATTCTGAGAGTAGAATGGGAGGTTATCATAGATTCTAGTGAAATCCAAACAACCTTTAGAGAGCATTTTGAAAACTTGCATTTGCATTTTTGCAATAGCAAGGAAATGGCACACCCACCAAACGGAGGAGTGGATAAGGAAAATGTTGTACTTATATATACCCCTAATTTACATATCTATAAAGAAAAGTGAAACTGTGACATCTGTAGGACTATAGATAGACTGTACCAAGTGAAGTAAGCCAAGGACAAGAAGCAGTCCCTGGGACTATCAAGGATACTCTGTTATGCTTGCAGACAGGAGTCTATCGTAACTGTCCTCTGGAGGCTTTACCCAACAGCTGACCAAAACAGAAGCCAAGACTCACAGTCATTAGACAGAGCTCAGGGAGTCTTGTGGAAGAGTTAGGGAAGCATTGAGGGACCTGAATAGGATAGGGACTCCACGGGAAGACCAACAGAGTCAACTAACCTGTACCCTTGAAGGTTCTTAGAGACTGAACCACCAACCAAAGAACATTCACAGGCTAGGCCTAGGTCCACCCACACATGTGTAGCAGATATACAGGTGGGTCTTCATGAGGGTCCCCCAACAACGAGAGCAGGGGCTGTCCCTGAGTCTGTTGCCTGCCTCTGGATTCCATTCCCCTAACTGGGCTCCCTTATCTAGCCTCAGTAGGAGATGATGCACCCAGTCCTACAGTACTTTGATGTTCCAGAGCGGGTTGGCACCCAGAGGGGTCTCCCCCTTCTCAGAGGAGAAGTGGAGGGGGAAGGAAGAGGGGCTGTGTGAGATGGGAACTGAGAGGAGATAGGGAGCTGTGATCCAGATTTAAAGCAAAGAAATAAATTAAATAATTGAAAAATAAGATGGAAAGAAACTTGAAAAACTAGAGCTCCCAAAGCTTAAACATTTGTAATAAGAAATCAACAGAAAGTAAACCTACTAATATATTCTCACAGAACCCAACATCCTGATTTAAAAGATATTATAGAAGTAATATTTACATTGAGAAACAAATGAATACACTACCACAGTAAGGCGATAGGTAGGAATAGGCAGTATGAATGAAGGGATAAAATGAACTATTGGGGGGATTTGTAGAAACAAGAGGAAATGCCTAAAGGCCACAGAGAACCACAGAGCAAGTGCCTCTGAGACTAAGCTCGTGGCTGCTACTCTCTTAATAGTTATAAGTTCTGTGTTCTTATGTAACTTGCTACAGGAGATCTCTAAGTGTCCTATGTGCATTAGGTTTTTGACAATCTAAACATGAAAGAACCCTAAACAAAATAACCTCCAGTATTGAACTAGCTTTTCTAACTCAGAAATGCTTCATTCGAGAGACTCCAACACAACTTGATTTTCTTTTCACACTTCTTTGTGTGTGTATTCATCAAGTGGAGGTCAGAGGGCAACTTTCAAGAACTGCTTCTCTCCTTCTAGCATATGAGTCCCAAGGATCAAACTCAGGTTTTCAGGCTTGGTAGCAAATACCTTTACCCACTGAGCCAATGTGCCAGATCGAATTTAACTTTTAAATGATGAGTAATTATAGATATTATAGAGGGCACTAAATTTAAATATCAATAGGTGAGAGACTATTGCTTGTTACCTCAATAAAAGAAGCGGTCTCTGTTTTAAAATTCCATATAAACCATAAAAACTCCCAAAGACCAACTTGGGCTGTTGCCAAGGCCACTGGCTGCTCTCCACACACTGATGGTACAGCCCTATTGCCAAAGACAACACCTACATGCCTCCATGAACGCCGTGAAGTCCAGCTGGGGCCTTTCTAGAGCCTTCGCCCCTAAGGATTAGTGTTCACAGTACTAGAAGGTACTTCCCACACTAGCAGGGAAGAAGATAAATATCGACCCTGCTACAAAGTGTCCAGTCCACTGTGACAGCATGCATGGGGGCCTGCACACATCTAAACCAGATCAGGTCTCAGCACTGAGATGTGGAAGCAGATGCAAGCTCCTACTCCTAATGCAATGCCTGCATGACACACTGGTGGGATGGTGTCTCAAAGGCTGTGTAACCAACCACCATCTAATTGGATTTAAGGCTTACCCAATGAGTTGGAACCCATGCCTGGCACTACTAAGATGGCCAAGAATCTGAGACTAGACAGGCTATGGACCTAGTGGGAAACCAAATACTGTTCTTCTGAAGAAATGTAGCAATGACCTCTAACAACATACTGCTATACTCATAGATAAGTGTCTCGTGCAGCCATCATCAGAGAAACTTTCTCCTGCAATAGATTGCCATTAACACCGAGATCTCTAACCAGATAATGTCCAAAGAGTGAGAAACTTTGGAACAGTCAGTCCAAAATGGGAAGTTTTCAACAGATCCCTTCTCTTAAGACTCAGGGAACATTGGAGAGGAGGAGTCAGAAAGGTTTTAAGAGTCTTGAGGAATGGATAATACAGAGAAAATAGTGCCTTCCTGACACAACAGGACTGATGCGCATATGACCCTCAGAGAACCAGATTGGATCCCAGTACTGAGATCTGGAAGTAGACGCAAGCTCCAACTCCTAATTCTAAATCTACCTTCAATTAACAACCACTCACAAAGGAAAACTTAGTTTCTCCTTTAGATTATACAAATCATGTAAAAGGGCAGGCCCATGCCCAGAAGTAAATAGCCAATACAAAATGAACTCAAAGGTATTTTTGGAGATTATTTTTTGTCTCATATTGTTGTGTCTGGGCATTATTTTAACCTTACTGTTACTTTGCTTGTATGTTGTGATTTCCAACTTTGAATTTTTATGCTCAATGTATGTGTGTGTCAGTGTGTGTGCGCGTGTGTGTATTTCTCATATTTTTTTCTTTTTTTTTATTATTTTCTTTATTTACATTTCAAATGCTATCCCGAAAGTTTCCTATACCCCTCCCCCCACCTCTGCTCCCCTACCCACCCACTCCCACTACTTGGCCCAGGCCTTGCCTTGTGCTGGGTCATATAAATTTTGCA
>NC_034592.1:60538878-60565434 GCF_900095145.1 Mus pahari
TTTTATTATTCCAGATGAATTTGCAAATCGCCCTTTCTAACTCTGTGAAGAATTGGGTTGGAATTTTGATGGGGATTGCATTGAATCTGTAGATTGCATTTGGCAGGATGGCCATTTTGACTATGTTAATCCTGCCAATCCATGAGCATGGGAGATCTTTCCATCTTCTGTATTTCTCATATTTTCTTTCTTTCTTTAGTTTGTTATTTTCATTTTATCCTGGTTTGCTTGTCTTTTTTATTTGCCTGTTTGTTTTCATAAGAGAAAGGAAATGGAAGCACGAGGTTGGCAGGGTAAAGAGGTGGGGAGGAGATGAGGGGGAAATGGCAGGGTAAAGAGGTGGGGAGGAGAGGAGGGGGAAATGTCAGGATAAAGAGGTGGGGAGGAGAGGAGGGGGAAATGACAGGGTAAAGAGGTGGGGAGGAGATGAGGGGGAAATGGCAGGGCAAAGAGGTGGGGAGGAGAGGAGGGGGAGATGGCAGGGCAAAGAGGTGGAGAGGAAATGAGGGGGGAAATCATGATCAGAATATAGTGTATGAAAATAACTCTACTTTCAATTTTAAATTAAATTTAAAAAAAAAAGAAAGAAATTCTAGCATAAGACAAGGCATGAGAAACATGAAACTGGTAATCAAGCTATCTATTAGGGGATGACCACAATTTGGAGAAACATATGCCCAAGAGAATGTCTTCATTTACAGCCCTTTAAGGATACATTTGTGAGAGTCAACCTTTCTACCTTTTTGAAATTATTCAATTAATGCATGGACAGTCTACATTCTAATTCATTGCTTTGAAGAAGAAAAAAAAAAGGCTCTCTTCCAGGCCTCTTCTCGATTTTAAGTAGCAGCCCTGATCATCTATGTTATTCCACACAGAATAAAAGCAGTGGTTGACTTCCATAACTGCCTTTGTTCTACCTTCTTGGCCCCTTTTTGCCCTATTTGAATAGCACTGTATCTCCTTCAGAGTCCATTCTTAATGAGGTTATTTACCTTGCATACCCAATGAGATTGTACGTTAAATAATAAATTCTCTGCTCTCAGGTATGTCTGAGGGGGCAGCCTATTCAGCTATTAAAAGGTATAACCTTTTAGCTGAGATTGGTCTTAAGGCTGGACACAACTTCTATACTGAACTTCCAATTACTTAAAGATGTCACCATAGCATACAGAGGTATTTACATTTACATACACTAGTGGATGGGCCTTGCAAACACCCACTAACTACAAAATGACTTTTAAAAGCTCATTTGCTACCACATGTATAAATGTTCTTGCTTATGTATGTTAATGAAATACACGTGTGCTAATGATGCAAGCTGGGCATTAAAGAATAATCATTTTAATGCATTAGCATTGCTATCAATTATGTGTGCTAATGAAATGCATGCAGCTACATCCATTTGGACTGTAAATTTCCTTCTGGTCAGTAATTATTCTTACCCCTCCACCCGGCTGTTTACCAAACATTGTAACATTGACTACCTCAATTTCAACTTCTATTATTACCACAGTGGAAAAATAACAAGATCGGAGAAAGATCTGAAATTCTAGAAGTAAACAAGGGATAACCCAGCATTTTGACAATAAATTTAGTCTACCATCATTGATTGGCGGCTGAGACTGTTGGTAGTTGAAGAGAAATGGGGGAGGGCCTCAGGTACTTCTTTGAGTCTATGTACCATTTGAATCATGTACCATGAGCCATACCATTTGAAGATATTATCTAAACATATTTTAAAGAAATATAGAATTATTTTAATTAAAAACTGCAATAAAAAAAACTGCAATAAAGCTTTCCCTCAAAAGTCCGACTTTCTCACCTTTTGTCCTATTTTATTCTCTTTTTATTGAAAAAAGTTCTCACCCTATAGCCAAGGCTGGCACAATGAAGCCATATTGGCCTCAAACAAATGCAAAACCACCTTAATTCAGTCTTAGATAATGAGACTATAGGTGTGCTCCTCCATATCCCCGGACTTCTGTACAGCCCCCCAAGCCCCCAGGGCAGTGTGTGAATGAAACCTCCCTACTACTATAAGTTATACAGTCAAAGCTTTGGCCTGGGTAAACCACCTTCGTGATTATGGTGTCTGCCCTGCCATGTAAATATTCTTTTGTATGTCTTAATCTTAGATTCTCATTACTGTAATCAGTGTGCTTGATGGTGCCACACTAACCTAAAAAGCATGTTTCTAGTGATCTCCAAGTATGGTGCTGGTCAAATTGAGTAGCTACAAAAGGAAGAATAGAACTTGGTCCTTACCTCTCACACTTCACAAAACTGAACTCCAAATGGACCAAGGACCTCAACAACAAGACCCAATACCCGAATCTAGCAAAGGGGAAAGTAAAGAATATGTTTGAATTTCCTGGCACAGAAAAAGACTGTCAGGACGTCAATGGCGTACGAACTAAGACCAACAGTTTAAGGCCTGGAAAGATGGCTCCGTGGTTAAGAGCACTGACTGCCCTCCTGGAGAACTTGGGTTTCATTCCCAGCACCCACATGATAGCTCATAACAATCTATAGCCTCAGTTCTAGGGCATTCAACACCTTCTTCTAGCCTCTGCCAGCACTAGGCGCCAAGCATGCACACGTTACACAGACTTGCATGCAGTCAAAACACCCACATACATAAATAAAACATTTAAAAGGCCAACAATCAATAAAGAGGACCTCATAAAACTAAAATGCTTTGTACAGCGAAGGACACCATCACTCAAGTGAAGAGGAAGCTTACAGAATGGGGAAAAAAATCTTTATCTCTGACAGAATATCTAGAATATACAAACTCAAAAAATTAAAATCAAGAAACAACACAGTTTTTAAAAAAAAGTGGCATGGAACTAAGCAGAGAGTTATCAAAAGGTGAAACACAAATGGCTGAAAAAAGTTTTCTTTAATGTTCAACATCCCAAGTCATCAGCAAAATGCAAATTAAAACTACTTTGATATCACCCGTTTGGATAGATAAGATTTTAAAAAAAGAAATGCTGATACAGATGAGAGGCAGAGGGACATTTATTTGTGGTTGATGGGAATGCAAACTGGTGCAGCCACTATGGAATTCAGTATAGAGAGTTCCAAAGAAACTAAACTAGATCTGCCACATGATCCAGCTATCCCACTCTTGGGCATATTCCCCAAAAGACTCTATATTCTAATATAGTGATTGATACTTGTTGATCCATGTACAATGTTGTTCTAGCCACAATAGCCAGGAAATGCAAACAGCTTGGTGTCCATCAGATAGTGAATGATTAACAAAATGTGGTATATTTACACCGTGCACTATTATTCAGCAGTTAAGAAAAATAAAATCCACCCGCCTGGCAATGGGCAGAGACACACTTTGTTGGTAGTGTTATTCTCACATCTGACAAGGGCAGAGGTGGCAGTCCTTTGTTCATCCTAGCTTGATGCCTGGCTTGGTGGCCAACGCTGCCTTATGCCTAGGATTCATAAAAAAAAAATCAAATCAAATCAAATCTAGGCAGCACAGCACAGGAGGAGGAAGACAGACAAGACCTGCCCTCCAATGCCAGCACAGACAGGCCACAGACACCCACTTGCCGCCACACACAGATGGAGGATGCCACCCAGGGGCCCACCAGTGTGTGACCAGCTTGCAGTGGGAGCCATCACAACGTGCAAGTAGGTGATGATGAGATGGGAGAGACAGAAGTGAAGCATCGTGAGCATTTATGAAGAGAGAAGGAACTGGAGACTCAAGGGTGGAGAAGAGTAGCCTGTTGTGAATGGCCATTCCTGCCACATGGGGCCATGGTGAGATCACAGCCCAAGCTGCCACTAAAGGTCACGTCTGAGTCCAAGGCAGCACAGCAGCAGGGGTCGGTGTTGATGTCTTTGGTTCATATCACCACTAGAGAACATGGGATATCCCTTGTTAGGGCAGCCATCAGGGACCACGTGAATGTTCAGGGGCTGTACATAACTGGTCTTGCCTCTCCGTGGATACATCTCTCACCAGCAGCAACACTTGGAAAGCAGGCCCTGTGTTCCTCAGGCAGCACACTGGAGCTGGTCCTCATGGCAGAGGTGTGAGTAAGCTGGCCCCGAAGTAAGAGTGGGAGAGCTGACCCTGCCACTCATCTGCTGTGAGGTGGCACAGGCGCAGAGATTATGCCGCCCCCCCCCCTCCTCCAGCAGTCAGGAAGGCTGCCAATGGGGCCATGAGCTTGGGAGAGCTAGCCCTGCCCCTCACCAGCTGCAAAGCTGAATAGCACAGTAGGAAGCAAGAGGGAGCCAGTGAACCAGCTTGGAGGACAGAACAAGGGAGAGCCGCCCTGCCACTTGCAGACTGCAGTAGTTCAGAAACCTTGCCTGGGCAGCACAGTGGAGCTGCAGCACGAGGCACAGGCGCAGTTGAACTGGCCCTGAGGGCATAAGAGCAGGAGAGATGACCCTGTCTCTTCCTGATGGCTGTATTGCGTAGCCTAGCCAGAGCAGCGCTGAAGAGCTCACCACGGTGATGCGGAGAAGGGAGAGCAGGCAGGCTGACCAGCTCAGATCCAGGGCTCTGAATTGGCCCACTCACAAATCTATATCATCTGTGAACAGGTTGGGACCAACGAAAGGGCCAGTCATACTGATTCAAAGCTACAGAACCTCTCTCACGCCAGAGCAACAACAGGGTAACTAGAAGTCTCGATGAGTATCCAACATTGATGCTGTCATAGAAGCCAGAAATCTTGAACCAGACCAATGACTCATTGCAATGAACATTTGCAAGTGAAATGTGTGGAAAGCTAAAATAATGTCTGCCCTGGCAAAACAAGCACACTAGTGAAGTTCTACTCACCAAGACAATGGGTACCATTGTCAAGTCAATAATCTGCAGTTAGACAGGTCATAGGTTCTGGGGAAGAATATACTGCTATTATTCTACTAAGTGCACATAGCATCAAACCAACTCCTACTCGCCATTATACCCATAGACTAATGTAAGTCACACCATCATAGAAATTGATTTGCTTCTACTTTCATAAAAAGTACACAGAGTTGGTAGGTTAGGAAGGGGGGAGAGAGCAGAAAGAAGCTGGAGTAAGGTTTTTTATTATTATTATTTCTGCAAGAACATCAAGCACTGTTAATAGGTGAGCCATCTCTCTAGCTCTACAGAGTTTTAAAAAAGATGAATAAATACCTTTAAACAAAGACAAAATGATTGTTTTAAATCAAAACTCAAGAACTGAGATCTGAAAGGAATTAGAATCGTCTGAAAGTGAAAAGTTAAAGTACAAATGTTGCTTTTGTTCATTCCCTTCCGTGGTATTTGGGACAGAACCCAGGGCCCTACACACGCTGGCAAGAGCTTTTCACACTGAGCTATAACGTGTGCTGCATCTTTTTAATAGTATAAATCATTGAGACAAAATACAAGAAAGTTTTCAATATAGGTTTACTGGAAGGCGTTTTTAAGCATGTGGAATTTTAGCTTTCAATTCTCATGTTATAGTTACCCTCAAGCTATGAAAGATAGATACAATTCTCTCAGGAAAAAAATTGAGTCAGATGTTTGAAAAATAATGTATATGGAATCTAGTAATTCTATGAAGCACAGCATAAAATTAAAGTAAGTTTAAAAGAAAAAAAAAAAAAAGAGTCCCCTGACTTTTGGAAGTGATGCCATTCCCTGCAAAGACTGATAGTCAGATCCTAAGACTGCTCCTGGGGGTGTCAGCAGATGTGGTTGGAAAAGGGCTATTCACCCCTCCTTACTCTGCTGAAGATCTTGGCAGAGCTAGAATCTCATACCCATCTATCAAACATCTGGCAATAATCTAGCAAATACGTATTTGTACAAAGTATGCTCTTTGCAACTACCACAGTACAAGGATTACATTTAAACAGGGATTATGAAAAACACATGTAAGTGCATAATCAACTACAGGAAAGGTTGATCCCTGCCCCCAATTCAACAGAACATACCAAGTACTGCAGATGAAAGTTCTGGGTGAGCAGAGTCTAGTAACCTATAGATGACACATGACACATGAGAAAATAAGGTGTGAGGCCAGGCACCCAGACTTTATAGATCCACAGATTACACCAAGAAGGCAACTTGCTATCACCTGTTCTCTAGGCAAAGCTCTGGGGTTGGGAGCTATGGGTAGCAGCCATCCATACCCTTCTCTCCCCAGCTTCTACTGTGCCAGAGCAAAGACCCAGAGGCACAAAAAAATCTAAAACTACAATTTTTACCATTCTGGCAAAAAGTTTAAAATCTCGATGTAGGTGAATATTGATATTGGGGGACAGTGTATTTCTGAAAAAATAAAATTCACCTCAACTGTGGAGAACCATGTTTTGCTACACACTGCTAAATAGCTGAAGCTACCTAAGGAACACTGGTTCCCAGGGAACTTCCAGACAGTATAGAAGTCTGCATTTTTTTGTAAAAACAAAAAATCAAGCAAACAAAAAACTCATACCAAAAAAAAAAGGAAAAAAAGAAAGAAAGAAAGAAAGAAAGAAAGAAAGAAAGAAAGAAAGAAAGAAAGAAAGAAAGAAAGAAAGAAAGAAAAAACAACAACAAAATCAATAGTGTGGACTGAGATAATAAATGCTTAATTCTTTTTAGGCTTTCAGGGAACATCTTATTGAAAAGGTGTTCTGTTGGTGATTAGTCATTTGGTTGGTTAGTTGGTTGGCTGGTTAGTTGATCAGTCTGTTGGTGGTCGCTTGGTTGGTTTTTCAGATAGTTTTCTACTCTGTAATCCATTCTAGCCTTGGAACTGTCCTGTCTGAAATACAGGCTGGCCTGGAACTTGCTATCCTCCTACCCCAGCCTCCCAAATCCTGGGATTACAGGCATACAACATCATGCTTAACTGAAAGACAATTTATTAAATGACACAGAATCAAAGAATGTAAAGGTTTTAGAAACTCATTCAACATCAAGAATAGAAGTGCAATTTATGCATTTATGTACAGAGCAACTTCAACCATCTTTTGTGTTGTTACAAACTAATTCCATTCTAGGCTTTATAGGGAAAGCTGCAAGCAGAAAGAATATAGCGCTTCTTACTATTAAGTAGAGAAGTCAGTAGGCAGTAAAACACTCTTAAGTTTCTTAATAATACCTGCAACAGAGCTTCAGAAATCCTGACCAACAAATTCTTTGGTATATTCTTTACTTCTTTGAACACTGAATAACACATTATTATAAATCATTATTATATTTAATCATTTTAAAGTACATTAGATAAAGGAAAATGTTAGTAAAAATCTAACCTTATCAAATGGTTAAGAGCAGAGGAGACATGAAATACACAACAGATACCTAAGTTCAGATCTTGCCTCTGCCACTTACTGAGGGACCTCACATGAGATACTTAACATCAGTTTCTTTATCTACAAGATGGAGATAAAAATTATTCCAAAGAATCTTTCTAAGATGAATATAAGAGGTCTTACAACAGGCTGGATGAATATAAGAGGTCTTACAACAGGCTGGATAAATATTAAGCACTCAATCAATAACAGTTCCACACCATAGGAAACACATAGTGCCTCCAATTAGACTGTTATACATGGTTAGACATTTAAAACAAGTAACTCCAAAGTAATAGCCCTACAAAATCTCATGTATACTATATATAATCTATCTGCATGTTAATCTCCTAAATAGTGAAATTAATTTTCAAATCTATTACAAATTCTCATAAATTCTCAACTTGTGAAGCTTGAATTATATTTTGCAGTAACTGTTCTTTGTTGCCTGAAAATTCTAGACCAAACTAGACTCGCATGCATTACTACATGCAATAGCAGAATCACTTCTAAATTTATATCCAAAGACAGCTGTAGAAAATGACTTGCACACACTTAAGAAAGTCTCCATAGAGCTCAGTTGTGAGACGTCCAAAGAAATATTTAAGAAATCAAAGATTATGGCATCATATTGAATGTAAAAAAAAATAAGTACTTATCAGGAGACAAAGGCTTTGATTCATTTCTCTGAATTAGAAGAATTAATGAGCTGTGCATGTCTATATATGTGCACATAATGGATGGCAGAGGAAATATGCAAATGTGGGGAGAGGACCTTCATGGTGTCAGACAAATGGAGAGTGCTTTAAGCTCCTAGAAGTGATCTGGGCTTCCTAATTCTTAACCCTTTACCGTTCATAAAGCATTTAGCCCTCCTATTTCCTAGGTAACAAAGGTCCCTAGATTTTATTGCTCACATAAATTCTTCTTCCCAGACTGAGTTTCTTCCACTTTTAGAGCTGAATTTAAGTCAACTCTTTCCCGAAAGATTTACTCATATAAGAATGTTCTGAATTTGAAACTCAAGAGTATTAACTGAGATCTTCTGATCTTTCTGTAACAGTGATTTGCTATAGGCCATTGTTCTAGTTTTTAATTTATTTTAAAATAGTAAATGTAAATAAAATAAAATTAGCAGTTAATTTTGATAGTAAATTTAGAAAATGGGGAAAATGCATATCCTACAGCTGAAATAGAATCAGTCAAAACATAGTTATATTTCTTTCAAGTTCTTTACATGTGCAACATCAAACACACACACACACACACACACACACACACACACACAATCATATGTAAGATCAGACCATAAGTACTGTGTAACACTGTATCCATTTTTCTCTTAATACTGAACCAGCATTCCTCACATCATTTTAAATTTTAAAAACTATTTTTAAAGGTGTTACTCTCTCCTTTCATTCTACACATTCTGGTGTATTTTTTCACTATAATAAATACTTCAAACTAAAAAAAAAATGCAGAAGAAATTAAGGAGGGAAAACTGGGGTAAGAAGAACTGAGACTAGGCGTCCTTGCAATCATGCCCTGAGCTGCCTATATGAGACGAGGAAAGTCCTCACCATTGGCAGCTGCTCCGTGTCTGTAAGAAGTAAGATGAAGGGCTGCTGTCTCTCGCTGTTGGCAGGTGTCTACAGGGCCCCCAGACAACAGCAAGTGGACTGTGATGGAGTCTAGAATGTGATAACAACAGCTTCCTGTGAAAAAGAGCTACCAGAAGCCAATTCTGCTCCCACATTGGGAATAGCTTGCTCAGACCCTGTTTTGCTTTAAGAATATAGCTACATATATAGCTGTTATTATATGATGTGTAAAGTATACAAACTGAGTGGATTAAAAACTAAAAAGGAGAAAACAATGTGTCAAAAAAGATAGAAAGCTGTCAAATAGCTTTGCAGAAAGTTTCCGTGCTGGGGACGAGGCTCAGTGGTACAGCGCTTACACTAGGCCCTGGGTTGAACCTCCAGAACTGAAAGGCAAAAGCTAGACAGAAAAATACATGGATAAGATAAAATTAATTTTACGATGTCATTACAGAAGCAGAAGATTCCTAGGAGGGGAAGAACTGGAAACTAAAGAGTAAAATGGAATGGAAGGAGTAGAAATGTAATATTCACAACCATATGTACTCTCCTTCCTCAGAGGATTCTAATTTTCAGAACTTAAGTGACACATTTTAAGGTGTTCTTCCATTCAAAAGTAATCACCAATAAAGCCATCATGACTCCAAAAGCACACAGAACACACTTTTACATTAATTTTCCACTTAGTAAAAACATAGATTCTTTTGTGCCTAGCAGAGTGGCTTCATCCATGAGGACTAGAACTCTCTACTGTGTGAAGGAAAATCCATCCAGTTTTACATAGGTCTAAACACACTATGATGCCGAGCAATCTGCATTCTTCCTGGCACCATGGCCTCCCTCTTTTGACTCCTGCTCTTCTTAGGAAATTAAATGAGATCTGTCTTCTGGTCCCGGAACAATGTGTGCACACATACAAAACTGCATTTCCAGAGGCTTCTGGACTCCTTGAATCCCAGAAGGAAGGGGGAGTTACAGAGAACTGGTAAAGTGGCAGAGTCATGGAGCAATTATGACAGGATGGCAACACAGCAAGAACTTTACCATTCTGGGCATGCTGGCCTGGCATTTTAAGTCTGATATGTGAGTACTAAAGGAGACCCTCTCACTCTCCACAGTGTCTCTCAATGAAAGAACCATCTGGGAAGTCATTAACTTCCTCACATCATTCTAATGCACAGCATGGAATCAAACTGCCGACTTGGTCTCCTGTCTGTCCAATACATTTAAATTTCTCTTAACCACTTAAGTGAAGTTACTGTTTTCACCTCAGAACCTATGGTTGAACTATTAGACAAAACACAGGCACCATGAGCTCCTGAGACCAGGGTTTCAGTCTCTTTCCTGTCACCCATGCATGGCTCATAGGTAGCATCCATTAAAGGGAAAATGAATGACTAAATACACAGGCTAGGACAAAAGTCCTACAGACAGCAGAACCTGTATGCAGCATTATATTACCACAAATGGGTCTTTATTATCACTAAATATTCTTTCAGTCGATTACAGGCATATGTAATTTTTAAAAAATTGGTAAAACTTCTTTGAGCTGTGTCTTAAAATTTATTTCTAAAACACAAAATAGCTTTATATTAATCTGATATCAGAGCAATAATTAGTCATCTTTATTAGTGAACAAGTGGATCTTATTGGAGATCAAGCTTGTGCTGGAAATAAATTATGAACTGCTTGTTGTATAAATTACAACTATTTCCAAAAACACTAAACTTCACAAATTTCACAACTGGAACTTAAATGCATTTTAAAATTTTCTTTTTTGCAATAATTGCACAGAAGATGGAAACTAAAGCACTATTCCATATACTAAAGGTAATTGCTGCATCTACTGCTCATGTCAGGTTGATGTATGACTATGAAACAAAGGTCAACCTTCTGCACTCATACATTATCAAATTTGAAAGCACAATATTTGATTCTGACCAACCTTTAAACTGCCCACAATATGTGTAAAAAAGAGATGGAGTTTTACCTGGCTTTTCAAAAATAAAAAATATGAATCCATGTTTTGGGAGCAGAAGGGCCAAGAGGTCAGGGGCAAGGTTAGATGTCAACACCATGAATCTCACAGTATCTTATCAATGAGGTCTAGTATAATGATTACAAGCAAAAATTGCTATACTAATGAAGACAAAGATCTAAAAAATTAAATAGTCCAGGCCCTCTGATAGAGGGCAGTACTTGGTGGGCAATAAGGCAAAATTAAGGACATAAATCACTCTTTAAAGCTTATAAAACCCCACAGTGCACAAACAGTCTGCATGCCTGGGGAACAGACTGTTGAAGACTAAAGTGGCAGCTGCCATACCTCTCACTACTTGCGGGGAAGCCAGCAGCCTGAAACTGAGCTTCCTGATCAGAAGACAAGTCATCACATCTCCTGTTCCTCTTCCAACGCCACACACACTACAATCCTGCTGACATTCCATTTAGTAAGTCATGTGGCGTATTGGAGTCAAAGCTAGTGGTTGTTGGGTAGACAAATTGGTTTTATCAACCTACTGAAACCTAAACAGCTTCTGTTCTCTCCATCAGTGGCCAGCAGGAGGGGAGAACAGTAGAAAGAAAATTCTGGCTTTCAGTAGTCTAATTTCACTGTCCAGATATGGTTTATTATTATATTATTTATTTGGGGTGGGAGCACACATATGAAGTCCATGTGTGGAAGTCAGAGGTCAATGTTCTAAAGTCAGTTCTTTCCTTCAACCATGTGAGTCCTTGGAGCTGAACTCAAGTAGTCAGGCTTGGCAGCAAGTGGTTTTACCCAGTGAGCCATCCTGCCTGGCTGCTGATCTGAAATAAGCAGTACTACAGGAGATTACTATACTTAAGGGGAGAAAGGTTTCATGAACAATCAAAGGGAATTCAAGTCTTCAAAAGCCAAAAGGAAAATGTGCTGAAAAGGAACAGCAAGAACCCATACACAATATTCAACCAAAATAGGTCTCAAGAATATTGTTTTTATTCCAGCTTATATTTAATTACAGGATTCGAAGTATTCTATTCTGAAAATCCATACACTGCATACACTGTAGCTATGTGAACACATAGTTAAGAATAAGTTTATTCCAAGTATATTTGATTTCTTTTGAAAGATTGTTTTTATAAAGCAAACCATTGCAACTCTTTAAAAGATGCTTTCCTTTATTAGGTGATCAAAGCCTTTGGAATTTTTGCTAATAGACAGTAAAACATGAACAGCCAGTTTCAGTTTTGGAAACAGCTTATAGTTCATAAAATACACACTGAATGTTTCCGTTTGCTCTTTTTTGTATTGAGGCAAGAACCCAACTTTAAAGTCTATATGCTAACCTATATATTGAAAAAGGAAATAGTCTTAGATTATCTTGCATAAAAGTATGTGTGTACCTAGGCCCCACTAGACCCAGATTTAAAAAGTAGAAATGTAAGTAAGCTCTAAGCAAACATCAGTCATAGATCAGATGGGTTAGAAGCAGGTAAGTGAAGACCAGTACAGAGTCAGTGCTCTCATGCAGGCTGAACTCTGTGAGTTTAAGGCCAGTGTGGTCTACACAGCAATTCAAGGTCAGCAAGAAATACAATGAAACTCTGTGTGTGTGTAGTGTAGTGTAGTGTGTATACTCTTATAGGGATATCTTTACATATATCATAAGAAGCAGGAAAAGGATTGTTGAATTCTTAAACCCAACCCAAGTATCAGGCTCGTCTGAGCATTGCTGACTCTCCCACCTCATCACATGTGTTTAGGTCATCTCCAGCTTAGTTCACTCATGTTATTGAAGCTCTTCTGTGTCAGGCACCAAGAGAACAAAAACAATATACTCTAGCCCTCAATTACTGTTCCCTCAAATCCATCATTCACAGGAGCTTCAGAAACAGCACACCATCCTCGTGTGTTAGCAAAGCCAAATCCACCACTTAGTAACAAGAATCCAGCTTCGTGATTATTTATGTAATATGTCTGTGCCAAGTACTGGTTTACTTTGGTTTGAGATCCAGAGGGATATAATAACTAAGAAACATAGTCTGTGTTCAGTATTCCATGAGAATTGAGAAGCAGACCTACTAAGCAACAAATGACATGTGAGATACCATCCAACCATGAGAAACTGAAGGGCTTTAGCCTAACTCCATAAGCTACCAAGAGTGTGCACAGGTAGTAAAGAGAGCAATCTTAGTCATCATATTTAAATCCTATTTGCAGCTCTGTAAACCAGCTTTAGGAAATGAATTCCTTCTCCATGTGACACTTGTCTCTCTGAAGTCACTGGAAGAACCCTAAGAGTGTGATTGTACCTAGAGTACAAGCCTGACCAACAGACAGCATTGTGTGCACCAATCCTGCCTGCAACACACGGCAAAGCAGACTAAGAAATTTATTTCCATGAAAACAAAATTTTCTCAGTTTTCCTAAAGCAAGCGCCAGGGATCTGGTAAAAGCCTCGAGTAGCTAAAAACTGGGCCTCTTTTCACAGAATTCTGGTCTGAGGGAAATTTTTAAGAACATTTTTTAATCTTCTCAGAGCACTTCCAACATTTACCAGTTTTGATGCCAAGGGAAAAAGGCAGGGATGGCCAGCATGCTCCTGGATCTACCTGTCACCACCCCTTAGTAATAGGGTGACAGCAGCAGGCAACCAACCATGCCATGCTTTTACACAGGTGCTGCAGACCCAAACTCAGTCCCTCGTGCTTACTCAACAATTTTCTCAGCTCAACTTCAGCAATTTTAAACAGCATTTTGTTTTTACATTGATTTCATGGGGGGGGGGCGCACATGTGCCACAGCAGGCACACAGAGGTCAGAGGACAACCTGAGGGAGTTGGTTCTCTTCTTCCACCATGTGGACCTCAGAAATCAAACTTAGGTCTTAAGACTTGGCAACAGGTACCTTTACCTGCTGGGCCATCTCTTGGCCTGAAAGAAGGTTAAAGGTAGTAGTTTTTTAAAAAAGTAGAAAATGACAATTTGTTTAAATAAGCTGAGACAAATTAATTGCTTAAGGATTGATGCAATTCAATAAGGTTTTAATGCTGCACTTATGTTAGTTTTCATTGTTTCAAAGACACAACTTTTCCGAAATATTTATAATTGTTAGTCTAACTTCAGAATATTTTTATCTGATGGCCAGTAGTATTAAAACACTTAGAAATTTAATAAACTTGAAATAAGTCAAATTATAAAAGGTTTCAATTCATAACCATTTCTACATTGATTCATCATTACCCGGAACTGTATCTAATGTCTTCTACAGTTTTTATACCATGTAGAAACATTTTTTTCTGCTAACTTCCTAGAGCAGTTCCATTGCCCACAACCACTCAAAACAGCTGTTCTCCTCAGTCTACCCTTCAAATGACACCTACAAAAAGCTAACACGGTATATGGTAATTAAAGTAGGTACTGTCAGTTAGAAACAGAAATAAACCTGTTAAAGAAATCATAAACTTATTAATATTGAAACAGTGAAAATTCGTGGTACAATATAAATAGTTCTTCATTAAATCTGACTTGGCTTAGATGCCTAGTATCCCTGACCTAAAACTGACAATCATTTAACATTCTGGAACTCAGCATATATTATCTAATGACAATCATTACATAATTAAAAGCAATCTCTCCTCCCCCCACCCATCTAACTCTCTCCCTATACACAAAAACACAAATACACACACACACACACACACACACACACACACACACAAAGTAACACATTCAGCTACAGACTTGATTCTACCGTGAAGATGTATATGTACAATGAGTACATGGTGAAAAACTCATAGTATATTAATAAATAATAACATTTCCAACCTTGGGTTCCAAGCTGTGCTACTCCAATTCAGCAGCTATATATTGAGCTCCTTCGGTATCTACATAAACGAGGTATTTCAGGAGGAAGAACTTGAGAAATATAGGCAACTAGGAGAAACTTTGCATACATGCAGCACTGAAAATAACCTATGTATACTGAAAGAACAGAGGCAGAGGAGGGGAGACAACAGCGACAGTAGTTGCAATGCAAAAAATTGATGTGAGGGCCAACTGGGAAGACAACTGCACCGGACTCCATCAGTCAATACAGTAATTCAGATGTCCTCTTTCAAACACAGAAAGACTGAAGACAGCCACAAAGGTCTGAGGACCCACTGCACAGAATGGATAAGGAAGCAGCATGATCGAACACACTCAGGAGGCAGAGGCAGGCGGATCTCTGAGTACGAGGCCAGCCTGGTCTACAGAGTGAGTTCCAGGACAGCCAGGGCTATACAGAGAAACCCTGTCTCGGGGAAAAAAAAAAAAAAAAAGAAGACAAGCGTTTAAAAGGGAGCTTTCATACCCTGAGGTGACAGAGGCAGGAATTAGAATGATGATGATTAACACAATGATGATTAACAGTAAGGCTTTGGGAGCTGAAGAAACAGTTCAGCAGCAGAGCAGGGCTTAGTATGAGGCTGTGGCTTCAATGCCAACGACATCACAAGTGATCTGCTTACAGTGAGATCTCAGATGTTCCACATGCCAATAGAGACCTCTATGAAAGCTGCGTATCCTCCCTACATCCTGTTTCTTTCCCATACTTAAGATACAAAATTTCCACAGGACCGTTCCCCACCCCCAAAACAAAATTGTGTGTAAGCACATAAACCTACAGCAGGCAGCATGTTGTTTGGTGAAACAATGCAGATTTATCATTGATATAATTCAAAAGAAATGGAAAAATAAGTGTAAAATGTTTAGAGGGAAGCAAGGCACAGCAGCTCATAGAATGATTCCAGCACCTAGGAATCTGAGGCCTCAAGTCACAAAGCCAAGCCAAGCTGGGCTATATTGCAACATTCTACTGGGGATATGGGGAGAAAATTTGGGAATGAACACTTTGAAGACAGAGGGAAAGAGGGAATATATTTTAAATTCTGGCTTGAATACTGATACTATTTGGTGAAATGACACACAAGTTTGAATAAGTAGGGTAGTTTTTTTATTTTATCTTGTTTTGTTTTGTATTTTTTAAGAAATACTGACTTCACTATGCCATGACAGTAGGTGGGTATTTAAATACATAGCTACAAAGCCAAAGAAACAGACCATGCTACGTAGCTATGAAGCCAAAGACACAGACCACGCTAAGATCTGATATTCATAGACAGTAATTATTAAGTCCCTGGGCTTGAGGAGAGCTCCCAGAGAATGAATGCACAGAATAAGAACTGATAATAACTGGAAGCCAGAGAGCATCAACATTTAAAGATGGCAGAGGAAGTCTTAAAAGGACACTGAAAACAAAAAGCCAGGGAAGGTAACGGCAGTGCACATCCAGAACCTAAAGGATAAAGGTGTCTCAGAAAAAGAACATTCAGCCACGTCAATCTGCCAAGCAAGAGCATGAGATAAGTAAGTACTGAGTAGTCCCTGATAAATGAGCAGGCACTCCACATATAGACAGAAGAAAAGCAAATTGTGAAGACAGTTGATGGGAAAACAAATTACCCTGCAGTAAGAATTCAGGGCAAAGACAAAGTGGCCTGATACAGGACTATACAGGGTTAGCTTCAGACAGGGAGAAGAGGAGGCTATCTCTGCCAGAGAAAAATGAAGCTGACACGGGCAGAGCATAGCCACAGAACTGAGCGAGAGTCCTACAGCTACAGTAGAAATATGTGGGTAGGAAAGACAGAGAGAGGAGCTAAGCCCTGTCTTCAGGCCACACTGAGGACACAGTGAGAGGGATGTTAAACAATGACATGCTGAGCATTTGTGAACAGAGAAGTTCTCCCTCATTTATACTCATCTTAATAATCAGAAATGTGGCGTCTCATTCGCTTCAGACATTGTCTACTATATCAGAATAATATTTTGTTTTAAAATACACCAACAATTACCCATCTGTTGTGTTAATTTTACTAAGCTCCCTTTAAGATTTGGATTTTTATTTTTAATTATGTGCATCTGTGGGGAAGAGAGCGCACATTAGGCTAGTGTCCTAGGAGGCTAGGGAGAAGCCATCAGATCTGCTGGATTTAGAGCTACAGGAGGGAGCAAGCCACCCAAGCTGGGAGCTGAAAAGCACTCTGGCATTCTGTAAGAGCAGTTCTCATTCTTAACACTGAGACACCTCTCTAGCTCCCCCTTTATATTCCTTTCGGGGGATGTTTTTATAATATCTTCTTGGTTTCATCATTAGATCCCATTTTTCTGAGGTACTCATTTTTGAGCAGTGCACATCAGACGTTTTTAACAAGACTTAATATGGTGCTACTAACACACACACACACACACACACACACACACACACACACACACACACACACATACACACAGACCCCTTGTAAAATTTACAACAAAAAAAAGGTTATATGAAGCTGGAGAAATGGCGTAGTGACTGAGGCAAGTTTGATCCCTAGCACCCACAGATAGCTCACAGCCATCTGTAACTATCATTTCAAATGACCCAGGTATCTGCCTCTACAGATACCTGTCAAGACAGGTTGGACACAGACATTTATGCAAGTCAAACATTTATACTCATAAAATAAAAATAAACACATCTTTTTATAAAAAGATTATATTCTAGTTTCAGTTCTCCATTTCTTTAATCTATCATTGACACGTACATATGACATTAATGCAGAAAATTTCTGTTCAAAGCAAATAAATTGAGTGTTCATAGTTTTCTTTAATTTCATTATCTACCAAAGAAAGGATCTATGATCCTTCCATATTTCACAAGGGTTTCAATAATACCAATAAATTCTACCATGTAACCTAATAGCTATTAATTATCTAGCAAGAAAGCTAGACATATTACATAAATTATTTTTAACTTCTCAGTACCTATGGAAAACATATTCTTTTTATTTTACAGATTAAATAAATGTAGAGAGGTTAGGTGAAATGCCCATGATTGCAAAGCTGATATTCAAGTCCAGTTCCACATGCTTGAAATACAGGCACTACACTAAAATGCCTCAGAATATTAACAAACTGGGTTCTTTTATATGTCAGATGAGGTATTAATCATAAACTTTTAAATGATAATAAGTATATTTAAACATTTGATAGCTAAAGGATTAGCCAGAAACACTATCGTAACATGTCTCCCCTATGATGTAAATTCACTTCAGTTGTTTCAACATAAGACACATAAAAGGAAACTAGAACAAATTATCATATTGTGTTTAAGAATAACTAGTCTACATCAAAAATCTTCCCACCTGATGCTTGGTATACATACTCAGTCTAGTTAGTTTCATTAAATTTAACTGCCTTATCTTTATAAAATGCATTTATTTGTCTCTCAAAGTTAAAAACTACCTATATCATAATGTTTCAAAATCAGAAAAATTTAACTTCTGATTAGAAACACTAAACCTCTTATGTCACTGATTATGAAAATCTAAATGAAAAGAAAAACACCATAATTTGCTATACACTTATCATACAGTAAGTTCTCCCTACCAAGATTTTTTTTCAGATAGCCAAGTCATCCATCAAGACAGTATGTGAGGAAGTCTAGATATTTAACAAAGAAAAAAACGCTGCCAGGTCATCTTTATTTTCCTTAACAAAACACACACACACACAAACACACACACAAAAAAACCATTTATATATCATCATTATATTACAAATATAAATAATACCAAGAATTCAAGTACAGTCAAGTGCAGATGTATTTCCTATTAATATGTAAACATTAACTATATACATCATGTGCCTTTGGCCCAGTTGTAAAATAAAAGACATCAAAAGAAATACTGCACTTGACTGTTTAGTTGCATTCTTATTGAGAATTCGTACCAATGTGTATGTAATTAAGGTTATAGCTTTCAGCATTACTTGGTGTAAACACCTAAACAGATATTTCCTTCCCACTGGCAAATATCTCCAAAGTTAAAATTTAATGATGAAGTATTCAAAATCTTAATTATGTTTCAACCCTTAAACACTATGGAAGAAATTATTCCTAGCTAAATTTGTTCCTATGTCAAAATGGGTATTATTTACAAGTTATACATGTAAAAAACAAAAATGTTTTTTAACTTTAGAATGCACAAAGTATCTAACAGCTATGCCTCTGCATATTAACTGATACCTCGTGCTTTTACTGTCAATACCTAGTAGTAGAACTTGGATACACTGAACTTGCTGGGCAATTGAATATGAATAATATTAAGCATATATCTAGAAGGCAAATTTTTCTTGAGTACCACAAAAAAAGCAGTAACTAACATCAACAAGACTACAAATATCCAGTTGAAGGCACATGGAAGCATTTACTACTTTGTCACCAAAGATTCTTCACTTGGTTCAAGATTAGAAACAGAATCGGCTCTGAGAGCAGGTGACTTGGCTTCATTTGTTGAGGTTTCCTTGTTCTCAATCTCTTCTTGGTTCTCTTCTGGCTCCTCTGGACCAGATGTTTTTTCAATCACTTGGCTTGTCTGCTCTGTAACTGGTATTTTGTCATCTCTCTGCTCAGTACTATTATCAAGAACATCTTGTTCTTCTAAAGAGTCTGAAAAGAGAAAAAGACATATAAGACTTCAGGGATATCTAAATGTCAAAACTGCTAAATAAGAGAAGCCAAAGATAAACATACAAACATACTAAGAAACGACAGAATGGTCTAACATTACCTTTTAAATATTCACTCTATTGCACAGCACTTAGAGAATTAGTATAACTGAATAACTGAACGAAATAAACTCATACTTTAATAATTTCATACACAATATGCTTCTAAAGATATATCTATAAGCACAAGTCTAAAACTCAAGGCCTCATCAGAATGAAATGCTCTTAAGTGCATTGATCTGTGAGAACTTGTCACAAACTTGAGTTTTAAATTAAATCACTTAATAATTTAATAACAAATTTACTAATTAAACTTTCTTTAATTCTTTATATTTTAAACAATGAGACAGAAGGGAGTGATAAAAGCAGAGATGCTTTGAGTCTCCTAATTTCCAAGTCAAAGATAAAAATTTAGCTTTAAAGTAATTTTTTCATAGTAAATCTAATATTCTTGCTAGCAGAAAAATAATTAAAGCACATGAGCTTTTAGTAAGGGCAAAATTTCCTCATAAATGCTCTTTATGGATAAACTATAAGTGTTACTGATACAAACAAAACAAAACAAAGAAAATCCTGGGGAAGGTCAGCCTGCTTAAGAAAAGAGTCTAGTTAAATGCCTGTAACATGGCCAAAATTTCACAAACTAAATAGTTTTGCAAAGAAACTATGCACATCATGCACAGAGTAGTACAGAAGTATTAGAAATCCATGGCTTTAGCATACTAGTTTAATAAACACGAATACTGCTTTTGTCAGAACTTATCAAGTATTTTAGAAGTAGTATCTATCTCCTTACACAGATATCCTGGACCCCCGTCTACAGGATTAGTTACAACTACTTTCTTCTTTTACAGAATAAAAGCCTGAGATTTCAGTTAAGGGCAGCTACATAATGTCTTACTGTATGACAACCCAAATAGCTGATCACAAAAAGCAGTGTGGAGTGGTCATAAATCATACAGTGACACACGAGCATAGGAACCCCCACCTTGTTATAATACAGAACCTAAATGCCATTGCTGCACTACTTGAAATCAACTGAAACCCAAAGAAGAAAAGTATTAAGTCACTCAAGTTTTGTTAAATGAGCATGGCAGAGAGGAAAAGAGAAATGGCAAATGAAACTGTGAATATATACAAACCATTGCTGCTATAAAAGCCAACAAGTTCTTCTGCAGGAAACTTAGGAACTGCCAACCATTTGTAATACAAGTCTCATAGAACTTATTTACAGGAATTTTAAGAGTCATGATTTTCCACAACTCTTCTGGCTTAAAGCAATACTTACTTGGCAAGAACTTTGCAATTTGCTTAGTAAAGCCTTCTGAAACCAACCTTATTAAGTAGTATAAAATGGGAAAAACAAAACAAAACTTAATAACAGGTCACAACTCACAAACACCAAGTTTAAGTGAACACAGGCACTGACCAAATTCTAAGAGAATGACACAATAGCCAAGGGGTCAAGGTTCAAAGTTTACTACATTAAATTTTATTAACTTCAAAACTTTACTAAGTCAAGGACAATTTTAAAATTCTAGGTTTGTATAAAAAAGCTAATACAAAAAAAATGGAACCACACTACTAGAAATTTCAAACATCTACAATACATACATTTGAAGAAACTCAGTGTATCTCAATTATTAGAAAACATAAGTTTCCTATGTTTCAGACATGACACTCAAATTATATTTCAGAAAATATATAGAAAAGTAAAAACTTAGTGAAACGATGACTAGGGCTTGAAAATAACTGATGTGCCTATTTATTTATAAGGACTTTCCCCCCCTTGGGTTGATCTGTAGAAAAGCAATCTTGATGAGAGCAACACACACACACATACACACACACACACACACACACACACACCCTGGCACATGACATGCCTATGACACAATCATAGGATTTTATGCTTACAGGAAACCACACAAACAAGTTCTAGATGATCAGGTACATAGTATTAACAGATCTGTAACAATTTCACATCTAAACATTAGAGGATTTTAACAAGACCATGTATTAACCATGTACTACCCCAAGATACTTATTTCAATTTAAAATAGTTTGGAAATATAAAATACACTTTAAAAGTTGTTAGTATTTGACCAGAAGATACCAAAAGACTAAGACTCAAAATAGTAACCTGAATGACCTAATTATATATGCAAGAAAAATAATTCAAATCAGGTTTAGCTTCTATAATACAAAACAAACAAACAACAAACAGAATAATAATAACGTGATAGAACAAAAACAATACATCACTCTGTTTCATTACCCACTCCTATCCACTAACTTCCACTCCAATATTACTGAGAGAACAGTATTTTTCCACCAAATAATAGCAATTGGTAACTGGATATACACATACACACTAAAATTCAAAACACAGAGTACTATTTAGCTATTTAGCATTGGTTAACAATTCAATTAAACAAAGGACTTCATTAAATGTCAATGAAATGATTCCTAATGATATTCTGTTATAGAATCAGTGTCTAGCCCAATCGTCATCAGAAAGGCTTCCTCCAGCATCTAATTGGAACAGATTCAGAGACCCACAGCCAAACATTAGGCAAGGCTTGGGGTAACCCTACAGAAGATGGGGAGGAAGGATTGTAAAAGCCAGAGGGGCCCAGAATACCAGGAGAACATGGCCCACAGAATCAACTAAGCAGGGCTCACAGGAGTTTACACAGTCTGAAGCAGTAACCACAGAGCTTGCATGTGTCTGTGTGCAAGACCCTCTGTTTACATGCTATGGCTATTTAGCTTGGGGGTCTTGTTGGACTCCTAACAATGAAAGTGAGGGTGTCTCTGACTCTTTTGCCTGCTCATGAGACCTTTTCCTCCTACTGGGTTGGTTACCTCATCCAGCCTTGATATGAATGTATATACCTAGTCTTATTACAACTTGCTATGTTATGCTCAATCATTATCATTGTGAGGCCTGCTCTTTTCTAAAGGGAATCAGAGGAGGAGAAGTAGTGGGTGTGGGGAGAAGTGAGGTGCTGAGGAACTGGGAGGTTGTGGTCATGAGAGAAGAATAAATTAAAACAAAAAGGTTCATTGCAAAGCAATGAATAACCTAAAACTAAACCATCATCCGAAAATGTTTAAAAAATTAGTAAAAAGATAAAATTATATTTATCTAAAACGGACTACAACAATATACTATTCAGAAAGTTCAACATAAAGATTGAAGCTTTGGTGAGGAGACTGATATATAAACAGGAGCCAATAAAATCTTCATTATCAAAGCATAAGATAAATACTGAAAACAGAGTTCTTATTCATCCAATATAACCTAATAGTAACAGTATTTTGCATATAAGAAAAAAGAGATATCAGATTACCAGACAAATTTTATATTAGATGAAGCCTACTTAACAATTTCTGCCAATATTGAATAGACACCATGAATTTTCATATTATCCTGTGGATATAAGCTATTTTTAAGTAAAGTAATTACATGAGCTCTTAACAACCACAACTGAGAAATGGAAACAATATTGTTTCAAACATAGCAAAAAAAAAAAAAAAATCACTACACTTATGCAAGAATGTAGACCTCGTTGCTCCGATTACATCTATGAATAGAATGCTATTCATTGGAATAGCATAGTATTTTGGAAAGCATTTTATTTATCATCATTATTAATAGTGTTGGGGAGGTGCACATGTCACAGCATGCCTGTAAAAGCCAGAGGCCAACACTGTAAAAGTGGAGCCTCTCTCTGCCTTTCTGTAGACTTAAGGGACTCATACTCAGGTTATCCAACTCTCATGACAAGTACTTTTACTCACTGGGTCATCTTGCTGACCCCAGTTTTAAGGGGGAAGAAGAAAAACCAATCAATCATTTTTAATGTCAGTTAGCAGAGTTAATTTTTATGTATTTATATTTTATTATATGTTATCATTTAATCATAAAAGAAAATAAAGAATTTAAAAGAAAGTCAGTCCTTTTGGTATGCCATACCTAGTACAGTTTTAGAAAGAAAGCAATTAATTTCCCTAGTTTCTTGTGTTTGTTATCTGTTATCAAAGTATCTGGATGTACAATTCTAGAATTTAAAAAAAATTCAAGGATTGACAGTAATTTCTTCTAAATCTCTGGTGAAAACTTGTTAAGATTCCACATGCTATTCTAAAACGTGATTCAGAAAATTTAAAAACCTTATCCTGAATGCAAATTCTTCTATCAGAATTCAGACCAAACTTAACTGCAAAGACATGTGGCATAGACTGGAAAGAGAAAGTCTTAGTTCTAGATCGTTTATATAAATGCTTGCTGATATCTGTTGAAAGAAAACTTCAGAAGGAAGTTATCTTTTCAGAGAATTCGTAAATCCAATAACATAACCTGTACAGTTTCTGCTATCAAGAAGCTATTGCAATGTATTTAAAGATACAAAATGAAAGCAGAATTGTCTGTCCAGTTCTCAATCTTCTACAACACTGATGAGTTTAGAGATCAAAATTTTAATCTCCCAGCTACACTGGCTATGAGCACAAAATAGATGACTGAAAACACACTGCCTTATTTAATAGCTCAATTCAACTATATGGTGCACCACCAGTGTAAAAATAAATGCAGCTCCCTTTGCTCATCAGAAACACTTGGCATCATTTACTATAGGATCCAGCTTTAGACTGATAGTGTATCGTAGTGTAATAGAAGACTTGGAGAAAAGTTTCTGTCTTCTGAAGAACCAAAAAGAAAAAAGATGGCCAGCCACTCTGATGAATTCAAAGAGAAGTATGAAAAAATTACTTTAAAAACGTCTTTAATGAAACAGAATCACTGTTTCAGCTTTCAGTACTGTGGAGTCATCAGACCCTGCTTCAAGTTTGTCTTCACCTATTAACATTACCTTACTGGGGTTGACTTTGAGCCAGTTAGACTTCACTCCGGAGATTTCAGATAGAAAATGAGACATCTGAGGTATTGTTCCTCCTAGATTAGATAAGAAGGAAAGGTATAGCTGTATGTTGTTTGCTAACTATCCATCTTGATCTTAGTAGAAGAAATAAAAAAATAGGACCCATTATCAAGATTTATATTTTGTTGGCTTTTTTTTTCCTCTTTGAAAAAAAAAAAAAAAAATCAAACCAAAAATACTATTGGTTTTTAAGCATTAACTTTAGCCTTCATAAGCAAGGTTACTCATGGAACGGACTTCAGTTTTTCCTCTAGGCATCTTCAGTATAAAATCCTTTATTCTCAATTCCAAGAGGCCGCAATGCCAAGGCAGATGGTTTGCATGTGTCAGCATGCAGCTCAGAGCATGACTTAAGCAAAAGAGAAAGGTTGACACTGTTTGGAGTTGATGCTGCAGACTTCCAGATGAAGAAGCATTCACTCAGCGTTGGAAGTACACAGGCTCAGTCATAGCTGTCTGTATTCACGTTCACATTGATACTTGTTAGTAAGCCAAAAGCCAAGCCCAATTCCACACATATTTCAGGGTCATTCTTCATAGTTAAAAAAAAAAAACAAACTTGAATCTCATACTAACCTTGTGATATCTATTTATTGTTTACATAATCCAGCTAAAGCAATTTAAATGCTTTTATGAAAATAAATCAAACATATGCAAATAATAATTGCTACTAAATTTGTCAATTTCCAGTATGTTTTTTTAATTTTTTTTTTTAATATTTATTTATTATATGTAAGTACACTGTAGCTGTCTTCAGATACTCCAGAAGAGGGCATCAGATTTCACTAAAGATGTTTGTGAGCCACCATGTGTTTGCTGGGATTTGAACTCAGGACCTTCGGATGAGCAGTCAGTGCTCTTAACCGCTGAGCCATCTCTCCAGCCCTCCAGTATGTTTTTATACACTAGGTATAGCACCAAAATATTATGGCCTACTTCATAATTTTAGCCATTTTCATAATTTAGAACTGAGTAACAAAAAATGAGTGAATATTAGTAATAGTTGGAAGTTTTCTACTTCACCTTGTCTATTTTTTCATAAAAATTCCTTAAGAATTCTTAAGATAGAGTTGCAAAATGAATTCTAAAATACAAGTTCTGATAAATCTTACTTCTACACAACAAAGTGACTCCTTTACCATAGGCAATGTTACCTGGGCTTCTAATAATAAACTGTCCAAATGAAGCACAGTATTATTAACCAAGCTATCCAAAACATGCAAAGACGACTTTGCAACTCCTAAGTTTCCTGCTTTCTGGTCATTTCTCACAAATGGAGTGGTAGACACACACATATTCTACCCACACATATTCTAAATATTTTGTCCTTACAGCAATTGTTTCAAAATGCTTGAGTTAGATACACCTGAATTATTCCAGAAAAGCATCACTTCTCAAACTATACAAGAGTTCATTCCAATGGCAATGCTTAACCAACTGGTGCTAAACGCTGCAGATCATAACATGATCTGCATTTGAAAACGGAAACACATCATAGCAACCACAGAAGAAGCCATCATAGCAATAGCTGACACGTGTGCATGCTTAAGAATCTGATACATGAATTCATTGTCATCTTTAATAAATACTGTGCTTACATTAGGCTACACGCATTATCGAAACAAACACTTTAGTTAACATATTTATACCTTCAATGAGCTGGCTTTCTGCTGAGGGCACACTTTCTAGTAGCATGGGACCAGTTGAACTTGAGCCTTCCACTGCGTGCCTCTTCTCAAAACTAAACTCTGGAAGCCGGGGAGCTTGAGGTCTCGTTTTTCTTGCAGGATTCAAGAAAAAACAGTAGGCACATCGAAAAGCTGTATAGAAATTTAAAAAAAAAAACAACCAAACTTCAAAAATTTATCAGACAACTCACAAGATTACTTTTATAAATAGCCAGACTCAAGTTAAAAAATTTTTAACATGAATTTGTTACCTTATTATATAAAATAGGTATTCAAATCAACATTAATTTTAAAGCATATTGCATAATTACTATGAGAATGTAAATACTGATTTTAAAGTAGAAAAGGTATAAAAAGTTAAATAGTAGTATAATAGCAAAATTATATAAATAATTATTAAGTAATTGACAGAACTTACATTTCTTTTTTTTTGGGGGGGGGGG
>NC_034592.1:60565564-60568538 GCF_900095145.1 Mus pahari
TGTAGACCAGGCTGGCCTTGAACTCAGAAATCCACCTGCCTCTGCCTCCCAAGTGCTGGGATTAAAGGCATGCGCCACCACCGCCTGGCAGAACTTGCATTTCTAATCAATAAAATAACTATATATTTTGAAATCCAGAATCTCGTCCAAAATGTAGTATGTTAAATTTCTGAAGCATAATCTATAATGTGATCATTTAACAACAGCTGCATGTGAAAATAACTGATGACCTCAACTGTAAATGCTAATGCTTAGATCCCACCCCCACTAATTAATTCAGACTCCCTGTAGATAGTACTACATCTGAGATTAGCTGGCCTAGAGGCTGTGCATTGTAAGAAAGAACTTGTTATCTTTTCTGCTTTGTTTTTAGTATTAAATAAGGAGACAATGTATCTGGCCAATATGTACAGGCAGTACCTAAAATAAAGTGACATTACATGGGATGGACAAGAATAATATATTTCAGAGTAAAATGTTTAAACCTAACTATCCATAAGTCCTTACCAATATATTCAAATTCTTCCTTCAAAGCCATGCCATTGTGAGAAAAACACTGCTGACATATGAGGGCGTACCTACACAAGGGAAAATAAGACTCCAGTTATAGATAAAGCTCACCAGAGAAGCCACTCAGCTGTGCTATAATAAATGAATGTTACCAAATCATTAACAACCAGTATGGAAGGTAGTTTAAGCGTTGAGAGGCGCTTGCTTAGCATGTGCAAGATCCTGAGTTCTTTGCCAGCACCTAATAAATAAATACTTAAAAATAAAATAAACACAGGGCATAAAGCATTTAAAAGTACATACACAAAAATAGGTGTATATATGCATGTATACATATAGAAGTCTGTATACCATTTACATATGATATTAAAAATAAACTAAGGAACAGTTGGATATATCCTAAGTTCACATAAACAAGTTGAGTCCGAGGGCTTGAGAAATGGCTCAGCAGTTAAGATCATAGCGTAGGAAGAGTTTAATTCCCAGCACGCACACCAGGCAGCTCACAACCACCTGTACTATAGCTCCAATGGATTCATACCTCTGGCTCCTGCATTCACATACACACAATATAAAATATTTTTTCAAAAAAATCTTAAGTTTGGGCTGGAGAGATGGCTCAGTGGTTAAGAGCACTGACTGCTCTTCCAAAGGTCCTGAGTTCAAATCCCAGCAACCACATGGTGGCTCACAAACATCCAAAATGAGATCTGATGCCCTCTTCTGGTGTGTGAAGACAGCTACAGTGTACTTAGATATAATAATAAATAAATCTTTAAAAAAAATCTTAAATTCAGCAACAGTTATCTCAATGGTTTATTCCTGGGGATAATGGCTTCCAAATTTGTGATTAGAAAAGACTGGAAATGATGGGGTCTTCTTAGAGATTTATAACAAATGTTTTTTTAAAAGCCCTAAAGAATCTTACAGAATATACATTTAACTCTATATAATTGGGGCCAATAGTAAATTTGCATACAATATGGTTCCTGTGTGCTTCTCACTTATCAGTAACATGTGAGTATTGGTCTCATTTTCTGTTCTCTAATCAGAACTTAAGAGATTCTTGGGTTAATAAAATCATTCACTGTGTTTTGAATATACAACTCATATAAACATTAATCTATAGTCCCTTTATGAAACTGATACCAGCTAGTAAAGCTGCCAAATATATTCTCATGAATTTTTTTAAAAGTCTACATAATGACAAATGCTCTGCACACTTCTAGAATTATGGTAGGAACAAATAATATAATAATCTGAGAAACATTTGAAAAATAGCAAGAACTAAATAATGCAAATTGTCTTCATTATTGGAAGAATTTCCATCATGTCCAACAACAGTGATTCATATAAAAATTTACTTCATATAATAGTTTGAACAAATAATTCAATTTCTCTAATATGATAGCAGAACTAAAAAGTACAAATACAAACCAAACATCACACACACATACACACACAAACACACACACACACACACACACACACACACATTGGCCAATGTTTTCTCATATTCCTTTAACTACTAGCATAGCATTACCTGTTCTGTGGACCATCACCAACTAAGTATTCAACAATTCTATCCAGAGCACCTCGTTCTCGGGGGAGAATGGGTCTTGCCAAAGGTGGACCTGGAGGATGAAGGCCTAGCAAATAAATAAAAACACATGAAACCTGTATGTAGAAGATATACAAGATTTAATTCAACTTCCAAAGTGGTCTAAGATTGTTAGAACATTTAAAAGATTTTAGCAAAGCAACAAAATACTCTTATAAATCTCTGTACAACATTAAATATTCATTAAAACTACCATACTATAAAAATCTACTACATATGTACTACACCAAAACAACCAACATGATTCATTAGGATATGAAGCTATGTTGGGTTCTGTACTAACTACATTTTAAAATAGTCTACTCCTAAACGCCTATGATACTAATTTGAAGACTTCCACTTTGGACTCAGAGTAACAGATCAGGTTTATCTTCCCAAAAGACTGTGAGAAATATATGAAGTGTATGAAGAATTAACAACATAATACTGTGTCAGGCAATATAGGTTAAATTTCACTTACAAACTAAAAAATAGATAAGCCCTTGCAACTGTTCCAGTCTTTTCTTTTTTGTTTTGTTTTGATTTGATTTTTTTTCCTACATTAATTTCACATTTATTCATTTTACATCCCAATTGCTGCCCCCAGCCTTTTCCTACAATTTGTAAGCAGAGGTAGGAGGCTGTAACTGTCACTCAGAGTTGAGAAGACAGCACCGGAATTCTGGGTGTACTGGCTAGTTTTGTGTCAACTTGACACAGCTGCCATTATCACAGAGAAAGGAGCTTCAGTTGGAGAAATGCCTCCATAAGATCCAGCTGTAAGGCATTTTCTCAATTAGTGATCAAGGAGGGAGGTTCCCTTGTGGGTGGTGCCATCTCTGGGCTGGTAGTCTTGGGTTCTAT
>NC_034592.1:60568708-60571738 GCF_900095145.1 Mus pahari
AAATGTAAGCTGAATAAACCCTTTCCTCCCCAACTTGCTTTTTGGTCATGATGTTTGTAGAGGAATAGAAACCCTGACTAAGACACTGGGGAAGACAATGAAGCTCAAATTCACAAGGCAGTGACAGAGAAGGAGTTCGACATGAAGGAAAGAAAACAGAGAAACACCTCCAGAGGGACTCTCAAAACACTCAGTAGATTACAGACCAGCCATGCATCTGAGGAAACTATCTGAGAAGAGAAAATTGTCTTTCAAAAAAATTAAAGCAAACAATATTCACAGAATGACTGCCTATTTCCAAGAGTTAAAGAAGAAAAGCTTGAAGATGAGGAGAAGGAAGAAGAAGAATAGGGAAAAAGAAGAGAAGGAGGAAGAAGAAGAGGAGGGAGAAGGAAGAGAAACATACCTGTAAAATTTGCAATGTCTAGCATTCAAAAAATACTAGCCATGTAAACAAACAGATAAACAAATATACTACATTAAGAAAAAATAAAAATTGTTTCAGGTATGACTGAATTGGCAGGCAAAAGTCCTAAAACACTTATTATATCTATCTTCACATGTTTGAGAATCTAGTGAAAAGACTAGGTATGTTAAGTAAACACATGGAGAAAAACTAAAATACCAAAACCAAATTTGAAACATGAACTCAACAGTGTGTAAGGTTAAAAAAAAAAATCAACAGATGGGATAAGCAAGCATTTAGACATCATTAAATATATATAATATAATAATAATACATATATTATTAATAATTAACATTATTATTATTATATTCATGTACTTGAAGACATAGCAATAAAAACCATATAAATTAAAATAGAAGAAGACCAACTTGATATGCACTCACTGATAAGTGGATATTAGCCCAGAAACCTATAATACCCAAGATACGATTTCCAAAACACAAGAAAATCAAGAAGGAAGACCAACGCATGGATACTTCATTCCTCCCTAAAATAGGGAATAAAATATCCATGGAAGGAGTTGCAGAGAAGGTTTGGAGCTAAGATGTTCAAAAGGATGGAGCACCCAGAGACTACCCAACCCAGGGGTCCATCCCATCATCTGCCACCAAACACTATTGCATATGCCAGCAAGATTTTGCTGAAAGGACCCTGATATAGCTATCTCCTGTGAGGCTTTGCCAATGCCTGACAAATACAGAAGTGGATGCTCACAGTCAGCTATTGGATGGAACACAGGGCCCCCAGTAGAGGAGCTAGAGGAAATACCCAAGGAGCTGAAGATGTCTGCAACCCTATAGGTGGAACAACACTATGAACTAATCAGTACCCCCAGAGCTTGTGTCTCTAGCTGCATATGAAGCAGAAGATGGCTAAGTTGGCCATCATTGCAAAGAGAGGCCCCTTGGTCTAGCAAACTCTATATGCCCCAGTACAGGGAACACCAGGACCAAGAAGTGGGAATGAGTGGGTAGGGGAGCAGGGCAGGGGGAGGGTATAGGGGACTTTTGGGACAGTGTTTGATTTGTAAATGAAGAAAAAAATCTAATTTAAAAAAAAGTTTAAAAAAAAAGACCAAAAATTAAGAGAGGTTTAGAGACCAGTAAAAAAGGTTTCAATACATTGAATCAGTTCCAAACAGCATATATTTTCTGACTAAAGAAGAATTAGGATCAGCAACAGAAAACAGCTTAACACTCAACCAAACATTTAGGATTAAGTTATATCTAAATAACTCAATATGCAAAGCAAATCAAAACAAATTAGAAAATACTTAGCTAAATAAAAAGTAAATAAATAAAAAATATAATATATATACATATAGTTAACAGAGCATGTAAGCAAACATTCTACGACTGAGCTACATTCCCAGTTAGATTTTAAAAGTATTTACATCAACTTGCTGGAGTACTTTACTCTTGTACATATTTAAAATGAACATGTCCACAAAGCAATCTGGGCACATAAAAGCCTTTATTAAAGTTTTCTGCAACTTGGTAATAACTTGGTTAAATAACCTGGTAACTTTAAAAAATAGTGTATCTTAATACTCATGCTATGTGGGCAACAGTAAATAAACATCAAAAGAAATTATTGTAGGAACACTGGACATTTTTACACAGTTTGACAAATTATCAAGTACCTGCTTGTTATTAATTTTCAAGCATATGGGAGCACTGTGATAATATAAATTAAATTGATTCTCTTACAAATATGTTAAAATAGAAAAATGCACTATTAATCTTCTCTATAATAAATTATTTAACTCCTTCACATTTTTGGCAATGTACAATATAAATAGTATTTTCATAGAATCTAATTAAAAACTTGGGCAAAACATGCTTAATTTATATACACATGAAATTTAAGCTACAGCTGCTTGTACAGCTCTATGCTATAATGTAGTCCTTACAGCTATGGAAGTGGTTAAGTTACATGTGAGTTAAAAGACTCTTTCCCAAAGTTCTTACATTAAACAACCAAAACTTGAATTTACAAGTTATGGGTATCTCAAATTAATTATTTTAAATCCATTTAACTGTCTCAAATTCACAAAATATATGACTATTTATACATAGAATTTTGAGGTATTATTAAAATCATCTTAAGTGCTGTAAAATTTTTATCCATTTCATTTGTAGTCAGTTCTTTTAATTTGTAAATCAATAGTTTCCTAGTTTTCTATAATCTCAGTTAAGTTTTTAAAGGAATACAAGCAAGAATCTACCATAAGTAACACTAGGTTTTTTAATTTACATAAATCCTTTAATTACCTACCTGATTAAAGTAGTATCTGGTTTCAAATCATTATAAACTCTAGTTATGTAATAGTAATTAGTCATGAAATACTACAGTACCTGAATTAGAATTAAATACAATAGATATAGCTTATTCTTATTTAATAATCTGACATTGGGAAATACATTAAATAATGTCACCTGCTAAAGCAGTGAGTGGATTTCCATGCCCCCAATCACACATGAAAGAAAGAAAGAAAGAAAGAAAGAAAGAAAGAAAGAAAGAGAGAGAGAGAGAGAGAGAGAGAGAGAGAGAGAGAGAGAGA
>NC_034592.1:60571887-60584172 GCF_900095145.1 Mus pahari
AGAAAGAAAGAAAGAAAGAAAGAAAGAAAGAAAGAAAGAAAGAAAGAAAGAAAGAGAAAAATACAAAATGTTATACCCCTGAATAAAATCTACAGATCTATCACACTCCTGGTAGAACTTAAAGGAACCTATTAAAGAATACTACAGTTCCATGACTTAGAAGGAAAAGAATCTACTAGCTCTTATTTACAAAAGTATTATCAGGCACCACAATGCTTGAATATTTTCCTGAAATATGGTAATTGTCATGTTTTACTGTCTATATGAGGAATTAGCAAGGAATATAAGTACTTTCTAAAGCATTCCCCTCTATCCCTACCGTATATAAATCTGGAGCCATTCTAAGAATTGAATATAAAAAGATAATGCTACACTGTAGACTACAGAATGCTACAAAGTTTTATTGCCATTTAAACAAAGAAGCCATAACAGTTAAATGAGCTCAAGAAATAGGTTTTGGTATCACAAGGTGCCAGCTGTAAAGAGTTATAGCTAATTGAATATGGAACTCCTGCTTAATCAGATAACTGCTCTGCTATTTCCAAATGAAATGCCATTTCCATACTGTTTGAAAATGGCCCATTTTATTGGTAACCAGAGAAAACAATATAAACTGTAAATAACATTAAGTGCTCTGTTTACCCATTCCAGGAACTGAAGTAGCAGGGGATCCAAGGCGCCTGGGCAAGGCTGGAGCAACAGTCCTTTCTGGCGGTCCCCCAGGAGCTGAAGCGTCCTTTGCTGGCCCAGGAGATACTGGACCTTGTGGAGGAGGACCCTGACTAGAGCTTGCTGGTGCTGGGGAAAGGTTTCTTTGAGCTGCAGTTCGCTGACGAATCTCTGAGAATGATAAGCATATTTCAGACTTAATGTCCAATATACCATATTAGCCACAATCACAAATGTTGGCTAAAATTTTGTGGCACCAAAAGACACTGCATTTAATCACTTATAATGGAACTCTACATAGAGAACTCTTTTTATGACCACATAATTCAACTGTATGTTTATACAACAAAATTTGATTTGTCTATCTACTAACATTTAAAAAAAAAATTCAATATAATAAAATCGCCACCCAGTTATGTGTCACATCTTTTTATAATAAGCCTTCCTACGATACAAAAAGGAAACATCAGAATTAGTGAAACTTGAAACAGATTTGCTTTCAAAACCAAAAATAGTAATTTTAGTGAGGGAATATATCATATATATTCTGCAATAATAAAATAATCCAAGTAGTCATAAAAATGCTATTAAAAACTTGACTTCACTATTTTGCTACCTATTGCCCTTTTTTATTAGTTATTTTCTTTATTTACATTTCAAATGTTATCCTCTTTCCTAGTTTCCCCTCCAAAAACCCACTATCCCCTTCCCCCTCCCCCTGCTCACCAACCCACCTACTCCTGCTTCTTGGCCCTGGCATTCCCCTATACTGGGGCATATAACCTTCATAGAACCAAGGGCCTCTCCTCCCACTGATGACCGACTAGGCCATCCTCTGCTACATATGCAGCTAGAGCCATGAGTTGCACCATGTGTTTTCTTTGGTTGGTGGTTTAGTCCCTGGGAGCTCTGGGGATACTGGTTAGTTCATATTGTTGTTCCTCCTATGGGACTGCAAACCACTTCAGCTCCTTGGATACTTTCTCTAGCTCCTTCACTGGGGACCCTGTGCTCAGTCCAATGGATGGCCGTGAGCATCCACTTCTGTATTTGTCAGGCACTGGCAGAACCTCTCAGGAGACAGCTATATCAGGCTCCTGTCAGCAAGCTCTTGTTGGCGTCTGCAATAATGTCTGGGTTTGGTGGTTGTTTATGGGATAGATCCCCAGGTAGGGCAGTCTCTGGATGGTCATTCCTTCAGTCTCTGCTTCACACTTTGTCTCTGTAACTCCTTCCATAGCTATTTTGTTCCCCCTTCTGAGAAGGACTGAAGTATCCACACTTTTTGGTCTTCCTTCTTCTTGAGTTTCATGTGTTTTGCAAATTGTATCTTGGATATTCTGAGCTTCTGGGCTAATAGAGTGCATATCACGTGTGTTCTTTTGTGATTGGGTTACCTCACTCAGACTGATATCATTCAGATCCATCCATTTGCCTAAGAATTTCATAAATTCATGTTTTTAATAGCTGCATAGTACTCCATTGTATAAATGTACCACATTTTCTGTATCCATTCCTCTGTTGAGGGACATCTGGGTTCTTTCCAGCTTCTGACTATTATAAATAAGGCTTCTATGAACATAATGGAGCATGTGTCCTTACTTTACATTGGAACATCTTCTTTTAGCTCTATTGTTTATTTCATATGCATTTTGCCTTTTCTAAATCAATGGCATCTCTTACGTATTCATTATGTAGCCTAGGCTACAAGGGGAGACCCAGGGTTAAAAAATAAAATAAAATAAAGTAAAATAATCAAGGGATGAGGCTATAGTTAAGTAGTGAAACATCTGACAAGAACTTGCAAGGGGATTGAATTCAATCCCTAATACTAGAAAAAGGAAAACTAAACGAATAATGTAAGCAGTCTTAAGCAATCTAGTTTACACAGTGATTACTTTTTTCAGGGAATGAAAAGATAGCTTAGCAATTAACATATTTGCTGCCCTTGCAGAGTACTTTAACCTCAACTCCACAGGCACCAGGAAGGCATGTAGCACACTTACACAAATAGAAAAAAAATTAAAAAAAAAAAAAAAAAAAGAACCCTCATATACATAGAATAAAAATATTTTTAAGTTACTTATTTTATATTTAAGTGTTTGGCAGTCAGGTATGTAGGTCTACTATGTGCATATCTGGTATCCTCATCAGATCCCCTGGAACTGGAGTTAGAAATGGTTGTGAGCCACCATGTAGGTGGTGCTGGGAACAGAGCCCAGGTTCTCTGTAAGAACAAGTGCTTCTTACTACTAAGCCATCTCTTCAGACCTTAAACATTTTTTTTAAAACAGATATTAGGGATACTGGAGAGATGGCTTTCCCACAGTTTAGAGCAGCGCTGGTTCTGCCACAGGACCTGAGTTTGGTTCCCAGCACCCATGCTTACAGTGGTCTGCAACTCCAGTTCCAGGGGATCTGATGCTCTCTTCTGTCCTCTCCCAACACCAGGCATGCACGTGACACAAGATAAACATGCAGGCAATCACTCAAATTAAATAAAAGAATAAAATACAAATATTAATTTACATATTTAATACTTCTCAAGTTATTTATGAATTTGTTTAGTGAAAATCTAACTGCAAAATATAAAATCTGCATTCTGTTAATAATTCTTGAGATGAATATTCTATAATGAAAATAACTGTAACTTATTTTTATTTTTCGAAACTGACCTAGGCATCTTCAATAGTAACTTGAATATCAACTCCTAGCATCTGGAAGCTATAGACTATTCACAGTTATCTCCTTAGTAACTGGAGATGAGACTGTGCAAGCACATAGTTGCTTGCTGATTCTCTCATGGAAAGGTTAGCACATCTAAAGCTCTATAATACCAAGCATTATGTTTATAATGCCTCTCAAGAGTCTTGGTAGGTAATTAGGGTGATTTACTGATGACTCCTCCTGTCCTCTACTTTCCAAGTTTAATCACCATCAAAGTACATCAATCTACCCTTGAGTTCTCTCTCTAATCCAGTGGTTTTTCACCTTCCTAATGCTGTGACCCTTTAGCACAGTTCCTCATTTAGCTATAAACCCCAACCATAAAATTATTTTCATTTTGTTACTTAACTGTAATTTTGCTACTGTGATGAACTGTAATGTAAATATCTGATATGTAATGTATCTAATATGTGACTCCTGTAAAAGGTTCATTCACCCCCAAAGGGGGTTGAAACCCACAGGTTGAGAACCACTGCTCTAGTCTCTTCTTTATCCATACGTTACCATAACTGTTTGGTGTATGCCCTTTTCTCATATTTATACTAGATGATATCATAATTGATTTATATATCTCAGCTTTGTTCTCTGTTCTATCCAATCTCCAAGCTTAAAAACCAGTTTTCTTGATTTAGATTTCATCGTACACCCATCAAATGGCTAAGAGCAATAAAATAAATCACAGTCCATGCAAGCAAGGATATGAAGGAGGAAGAACACTTGTCCATTCATGGTGAGACTGCAAACTTGTCCAGCCACGATAAATTAAAATCAGTGTGGCAAAGTTCCTCAGGAAGATAGGAGTCGATCTACCTCAAGAACCAGCTATACCACTCTTGAGATATACCCAAAATACTCATTGTTCCAGAGACAGTTGTTCAACCATGTTCATTGCTCCTCTATTCATAATAGCCAGAAGTTGGAAAAAACCTAGATGCCCCTCAACAGATGAATAGATAAAGAAAATGTGGTGCATTTACAATATGGAATACTACTTGGCTGTTTTTAAAATAATGAAATGATGAAATTCTCAGGTAAACAGGTAGAATTAAAAAAAAAAATTATCCTGAGTGAGGTAACCCAAGAAAGACAAAGCTGTTGAATCAATTATAGCCAACCTATAATCTGCAGAACCACAGAGATTAGGTAGAGAGTAAGAGACAAGGAGGACAGATAGATTGCTCCTAAGAAAAGGAAATAGAATAATTATAGATGGATGGGAGACCTGGAACAGGAAGATCAAGTGGGTTGGGGGAAGAGGCAGGAAATGCTGGACAAGGGAGGGAATATGAGGAGAGACAGCTAAACTGAAGGGCCATTTGAAGGATAATATGGAAGCGTAATATAGAAGAAGCTTCCTAAAATATACAAATATATGAAGGCAATCTAAATGAATCACCAAATAATGGAAGAAACAAAGCCCCAACTGGACATCTCGTCACTAAATGAAGTTTCCAGTACCGGACGCTTCTTGGACAAATGGGTCCCATGGGAACCAGCAAACAACGCAGGCTGTTGCCAACACTGTAAGTTGTTCTCTACAAACTAATGGTGAGGCCCTATTGCTGAAGATAGTACCTACATAACTCACTGGGCGATGAACAGTCCCAGCTGGTGCCTACATAGAGCCTTTACCCCTACATGCTCTCACCTTTGGTACAGGAAGGTACTACACATGCTACCAAAGGAGAAATGTAAACACGAACCCAGCTTACAAACCCTTGATTTACAATGGTGTCCTGCCTGCAAGATGGTAGTACAATGGTGGGGCAAAGCTTAAGGAAATAATCAACCAATATCTGATTAGACTTAAGGCCCACTCCACAAGATGAAACCCATATCCAACACTGCTTGGGTGACCAAGAATCTAAGACTAGATAGCCCAAGGACCTGGGGAGAAACCAAATACTACTAAAAGAACATAGCAATAAAATGACTTCTAATAACATTCTGCTATACCTAGTACCTTGATCAGACATCATCAGAAAAGCTTCCTCCTATAGCAAATGGGAACAAATACAGAAACTTAAAGCCAGCCAAGAAACTTGAAACATTCAGCACTAACACGGATCTATCCATCAAATCCCTCCCCTTAGGGATCAGGGAACTCCCACAGAAGAGGATGAGGATACAGAGGCCGAGCATATAGAAGGCACTAAGCAAACAAGGCCTTCCAAATCAACAAGATGAACTCACAGTGAGAAGAAGCAGATTTGTAGTCCTTCAAGGCACCAAGTTTTTATATTCTATCACTGTCTGTGGAATTATCCCTTAGCCTGAAGAGTACTTTCTCACATCTGTTCTCATAGAAAATTATTGTGACTTGTTTCTACCTTCTACTGTGGTCCTAAGTATACCAACTATTTATATGTGTGTAGTATACTACTTTCAATGAAGAGCACTTAAGTAGGAACTACAACCTTATTCCCTCAAGATATGATAAGGTAACGGGCAAAGAGTATAAGCTTATTAAAGATCTATGAAAATGATCTATTTTCTTCCTACATTTCCATTTAAAATTTCCAACTCCCCATTACTCAACTCACATGTATGATAAATAGAATAATGCCCCCAACACCTACAACATTCCTAAACCTTATAAAGTTGGAACTAGAATTACAAATCAGCTCACCTGGTGTTTGCCCACTGCCCTGAAAATCTCAGACTAACCTTAGGAGACTCCTTACCTCACTTGATATTGCTCTGGGCACTTCAAGTTACATGGGTATTCTGTCCTGTATATTTATCTTAAGATTTACTTCTCATGTTGATGTCTTATTTCTAGTCTGATTTGTTTTTTAAGTCAACTCTGAACAACTTACACCTTATAACTGATCAATGTCCCATTTGATAATTATTTTGAAAAATTTAAACAAAATTTGGAAATTCTAAAGAAAAAGAAGTTCCCATTAACTTTTGTCAATCGACATATTAGTGTTGCACACCTTTAATCCCAGCACTTGGGAGGCAGAGGCAGGTGGATTTCTGAGTTCAAGGCCAGCCTGGTCTACAAAGTGAGTTCCAGGACAGCCAGGGCTACACAATACAGAGAAACCCTGTCTAGAAAAAAGAAAAAGAAAAAAGGAAAGTAATCTCTAAGGCTAAGTGATTAGCACTATGAAAGAGATTCTGGATTGCCCACAGTGGGAAGTAAAAACACGATATACTACTATACATAATGTCATAAGCATAGAACTAACGAAGTATACTAGTCTATGAAGAGAATGAAAGTATGCAAATTCTAAGAACTATTTGTCCCTGGGACTCTTGGTTTGAGATCCTAGCCATTACCTGAGGACACGTACATCTATGTGGAGAAGAACCAACAGATAGCACCAATTTGCCAACCATAGGAGACCATTCGGCCCTAACAAAATAATCGCAACTCAGAATGAAGACCAACCTGAGTCACCTCCATGAAACCAAGGGTAAACTGAAAGCCTAAGTAAAATACATAAATGTAAAAACTAAGTTTCAGAACCAGTTGTTTCATTATTGATAGTTATAATGGCACAAAATTAACAATTAAGAATAACTAAGATGTCAATATTTTGTTTTTTCCAGACTCTCTTCTTAAACACACACCCCTCCACACAGCAAAATATGAACTCTCTTTCCACTTGTTATAGAGTAAAAGTGAATTATGACTATTTGAATTCTAACATCATGAAACACAAATGAGCTCTAAAACCTATTTATTCAAGAAGTTGTAATCTATCCACTAAAATCATTTTTTTTCTGGAATATTAAACTAACTTTAGATCTAGCATGGTAGGACACAATGGAAATTTCTTTGTTAAATGTGATATGAAGGGCATCTCCTGATAATTTGATCATTCTCCTTAATACATTAGTCCTACAGTTACAATCTAGTTTAAAATCGTGTGGCTAACAAATTTAAAGGTAAGTAAGCCACACTTAGCTTTCCACTTACTTCCTCCAACCACAAGGCAATCTACAACTCATTAATTACTCAAGGCCAGCAAGCTTCATGTGAAAGGGCCAAATGGTACTAGCATTTTAAGCTTTGTAGATTATGCAAGATCTCTGTGGCATATTCTTTGTTGCAATGTTTAAGATTGTCTAAAAGTGTAAAACCCATTCTAAGGAGAAAAACTGTAAAACACAAAAGCAACAAAAATATAAGCTGTGGTGCACGTTTGCGAGCAGGAGCTTCTAGGCGCCACCTTCTTTTCACTATCCATCACCCTTATATCCTTATTTTCTCTCATGACTCAATCCTGAGGCTGAGACTTAGCTAAAAACCAAAACACTATCACCTCAAAAAAATTAAATAAATAAAGAAAATAAATGGGGATGTAGGGATGGTTCAACAGTTAAGAACACTGGCTGCGAGACTTCGTGAGCTCCTCCCTTTTCCCTTTCGCCACCGTCATGCCATCCAGACTGAGGAAGACCCGGAAACTCCAGGGCCACGTGAGCCACGGCCACGGCCGCATCGGTACGCACCGCAAGCACCCAGGCGGCCGAGGGAATGCTGGAGGCATGCATCACCACCGGATCAACTTTGACAAATATCACCCAGGTTACTTTGGGAAAGTTGGTATGAGGCATTACCACCTGAAGAGGAACCAGAGCTTCTGCCCAACTGTCAACCTGGATAAACTGTGGACATTGGTCAGCGAGCAGGCGCGGGTCAATGCAGCAAAAAACAAGACTGGAGTTGCTCCCATCATTGATGTTGTTCGATCAGGCTACTACAAAGTTCTGGGCAAGGGAAAGCTCCCTAAGCAGCCTGTCATCGTGAAGGCCAAATTCTTTAGCAGAAGAGCTGAAGAGAAGATTAAGGGTGTTGGAGGTGCCTGTGTTCTGGTGGCTTAGAAGCCACAGGAGGTTAATTAAATGCTAACATTTTCACTGGCTGCTCTTCCAGAGAACCAAGTTTAATTTCAGAACTATGTGGCAGGTCACAACCATCTGTTAACTCCAGTCCCAAGGGACCCAATACCCTTCTCTAGCCTCCACAAATACCAAGAAATCACATGATTCACAGACATACAAGATGACACAATCATACACATAAAAATAAATAGAAAAGCATTCCCTTACAAATCACCCCCTCGGCCTATTACTAGCTTACCTAAGTCATCAGTCAAAACCTGGACCCTGGCTAATATCTATATCCATGTCTTTATCTATATATTCAAAAGTCTGAAATTCATGTTTATTTTAATTTTACATATCCTTGACAGTACCCTAGCATTCCTACATTTCTCAAACCTGTATTCTCTATCACCTAAAGAGTGATTTCTGTTCTTCAAGTGCCAGCTATATCTCCCTTAGGTATATAAAATATTATAAAGAGGGCTGGTGAGATGGCTCAGCCGGTAAGAACACTGACTATTCTTCCAAAGGTCCTGAGTTCAAATCCCAGCAACCACATGGTGGCTCACAACCACCTGTAATGAGGTCTGACACTCTCTTCTGGTGAGTCTGAAGTCAGCTACAGTGTACTTATATATAATAATAAATAAATCTTTAAAAAATTAATAATATAAAGAAGCCAGGCATGGCGGTATAAGCCTATATTTCCAAAGGATGAGTCAGAGGATTACCCTGAGTTCAAAACCAGCCTAGGTTACAGTGTGAGGCCTTACCTCAAAATAAATATCAGATACAATCCCCACTCCCCATCTTTATTGCCTTTGTTTCTAGAGAGGAACTGTCTGTCATCAGCTCTTATCTGAAGCCAAACTTTCCACTTATAAACTAAATCATATCCCCTCTCACCTGTTCAGGGACAGTTCTCAACTGCCTTCTCTCTCTACCTACATCACTTATTGCAATGTTCCTCCGGATTTCTGTTAGCACACAAACATGATACTGTTTATTTGATACAGTATGCTTAGTCATTACTAATCTCTCCAGCCATACATTTCTATAGTATTTTACTCAAAGAACTTATCTCTTTCCATTGTCTATAGCTTCTCCACTCCCATCCTTTATGATTAGGCCTTTTGCCCTATCCTTCCATCAAAATGTTCTTTTCAAAGTTACCAAGAACCTCAACAATGATCTTTAAAATAAGTGGTCAGATTTCAACATTAAACTTGCTTGACAGCAGTATTTATCACAAATGATCACTGTCTTGAAACATTCTCCTAACTTGGGGTCGGGGTGGGGGTAGGCTCCAAACTCTCCTGAGTTTTATGCTTTAACACTACTCTATGTGAGTACCTAAGCTCGTAGCCCTTAGTCTAGTCTTCTTATCTTTTTCTTTATACTTCTGTAGCAATCACATGGGGTCTTGAAGTTTTTTTCTTGGTGGTTTTAGCAGATTTTTCTGTGTTAGAAAAGACCACACATAGGACCAAAAATATGCTAGAAAAGTACTTTAGCATCAAGTTTCACCCTCACAGTTAATACCACCTAAATCTTCTATCTAGATCTTGTAACTCAAGCATCCAAATCCCTATCTGTCAGATTCAGATCAAATTGTTTTCTCCACCATCCACCACACACCTAATTCTAGATAGCTCAGACAAGGCCTCATGTAACCGAAAATGGCCTTGAACTTGCTATCCAAGAATGACCTTAAAACCCAGATCCCCCTGCCTCTACCTTCGAAATGCTGGTGGTGCTCTGCACCACCGTGCCTCAGTCAAATGTTCTGTTAAAAGGCTCTATCTGAGATGGTCCCTAACTGGCATCTCAAAATAACATATCTGAAATCAAACCTTGTTCTTCACCTCCCATCTGGACCCCTCTTGCCATTTCCACAATCTCATTAAAACACAGAATCATCTTTCCAGTTATTCAGCTCAATATTTTTAATGTCACCCTTTCCTCTTCACTGAACCTGTATCTAATCAACCACAAAATCTTTCCAGTTCTACGTTCAAAACACACAGAAAGTATAACAGAGTTATATTAAATTTTTAGTTGTTTTTTTTTAACATATCTAATGTTACTACTCAAAATCCAAACCACCTTCAGTACCACGCTGGGTTACATAAGCTTTCTGACTCATTTTCCTCTTTCCACCTCTGCTCCCTTTTCAATTTCTCAGATATTAAACTGTCTTATTGACACGAGTCAGGTGTCACATTAATCCTTTGCCTTAAAACAACAAAAATTTAAAATAAAAAACAAATTGAAAACAGAAGTCTTCTAATAATCCACATCCTAGAAGGCTCTATCTGAGATGGTCCCTTGTTATTTCCCTTGCTGTCTCCTCCTGTTTCCCCCTCACTCAGTCTAGCCCAGACCTACTGGGCTTGCTCTTTCTAGAGTATTCTAGGCATGTTCTCTTCTCTGTGTCTTTGTACTTACTGGCTCCTGCCTATGATAGTCTTCCCTCAGGTATCTACATAACTCATACCCTCATGTACTAGCTGGTTTTGTGTCAACTTGACACAAGCTGGAGTTATCACAGAGAAAGACTTAGGTGAGGAAATGCCTCCATGAGATCCAGCTGTAAGGCATTTTCTCAATTAGTGATCAAAGAGGGAAGGCCCATTGTGTTGGGCGTAGGTAGTCTTGGGTTCTATAAGAAAGCAAGCTGAGCAAGCCAGGGGAAGGAACCCAGTAAGTAACATCCCTCCATGGCCTCTGCATCAGCTCCTGCTTCCTGACCTGCTTGAGTTCCAGTCCTGACTTCCTTTGGTGATGAACAGCAACATGGAAGTATAAGCTGAATAAATAAATCCTTTCCTCCCCAACTTGCTTCTTGGTCATGATGTATTGTTCAGGAATAGAAACCCTGACTAAGACATCTCAGTTCTTTCCTGTAGATCTTCCCTAGCAACTCTACCTAATAAAACTACAATCTGCCCTCCCTGTAGGCATTTGTTATATTTATCAACCTTTAACTCTACCAATACTAATTTACTATCTACCTCTTTACTACATGGGGAACAAAGAGGCTGTACTTTTTGTTTACTATTGTATCCCCATCAGCAGACATTCAGTAAACATTTGATGAAAGAGAAATAGATATTAGTACATGTGCTGGACAGATTTATGTCTACTTGATGCAAACTGAAGTCATTTTAAAGGGAACCTCAACTGAGAAAAATGCCTCCATAAGATCAAGCTGTGGGCAAACCTATAGGGCATATTTTTTTTATAATTGGTTACTGATGGGAGAGGCCCCAGCCCATTGTGGGTGGTGCTACCCCTGGGCTGGTGGTCTTGAGTTCTATAAGAAAGCAATCTGAGCAAGCCATAATGGGCAAACCAATAAAACAGCACCCCTCCATTGCCTCAGCATCAGTTTCTGCCTCCAGGCTCTGGCCCTGCTTGAATTCCTGTTCTGACTTTGAAAAACAGTGATATGGAAGTGTAAGCCAAATAAAACTAAACACTTTCCTTCCCAACTTGCTTTTGTAACCAAAAGCAATGGTGTTTTATCATAACCAAGACAGTACATTAGAATTAAATATAACCCTCTACTTCAAGATCTTGAAAATGAAAAAGGTTAGTCCTTAAAAAAATTTAGTCCTGTATAATCAAACTCTTGAAAGAAATTTCATTTTTCATCATCCTCAAACACATATTTCTACATGATACAGAGAGTTTGCAGGAATTTAAATGGTGGCAAATTTCATTTTATATTTCCATCCAAACTTTATTGCTTTTTAATATGAGACAAAAATCTTTCCATCTTCTAGACCATGATAATACAAGCATCTAAGCAGCAAATAGTTCTATTTAATATGCATATACACAGATCCCTACTTTTTTACTTTTTATGCTTATTCCTTCATATAAAAAAAAAATCAGAAAATAAAAATTCCTTACCAAAAAATATTAGGGGAAGATCCTTCAAGGTATCGAAAGAAAGAAAGAAAGAAAGAAAGAAAGAAAGAAAGAAAGAAAGAAAGAAAGAAAGAAAAGAAAAGAAAAGAAAAGAAAAGAAAAGAAAAGAAA